>NC_053022.1:170038633-170100242 GCF_003073215.2 Triticum urartu | reverse complement strand
ATCAGGGGCTACTGTCTATGCGGTAATATTTTTCCTATATTTTAAACACTTACCTCAAAGCCTGTTAGAAGGCTGGCACAGGCTTCAGTCAGTCCGCTCTTGGCGGACTGAACCTTCTGGACCACCGCACTCATAATAGTACGGTGCTCCTCGTTGATGGAAGCGCTGCGAAGCGCTTCCAGCAGATTGTCCGGTGCCTCTGGATGGACAGAGGTCACCGGTACAGGCGTCTTGGTCCTCTTGGAAGGAGGCCGCCTGCCCGAGTCCGGAACCACTGGAGGTTCCAGTGCGGTGTTCGGATGAGGGCCGAACTCGGAGCCCTCAGGGGCCTTGTCCCCTCTGCTCCCGAAGTGCGGAAGGTCGCCTTGAGGCGCCTCCGGGACTGTCTTCCCTCGACCCGGTGCCTCATGAGACAATACCTCTGCGTCATCCGCAGGGTAAGGGGAGGTGGCGGTCGGAAGTGGATCGCTATCCATATCCGACGAGCCCAGGGAGCCGTCCGACGATACATCGATACGGGCTCGTGGCGGCCTGCATAATCATATTCGGCGTTAGGGGAAGCAGTGCAACGGAGGAATGCTATGAGTCACTCTGGTATCCGAATACTTACGACTTCCCCAGGGGCTTGGCCCTGGGCAGCCACTCGTCTTCGCCGTCGGCGGCGGTGGTAGTACTGTCCGGAAGGAGAGTCCTTCCCTTCTTGGACTGTAGCGACCAGACCTCAAACAGTCTGATCTCTGTGCTCCGGTGTCATCCCTGGATCAGTAATTCTGACACCACACAGTAGTCGGAGGATTTATAGCAGAGTAGCAATCACACACTTATTACATCGAGTGTCTCAAAAGAGAACTTATTACAATAAATATGGCTTAAGGCCATCTAATAACGATAACAGCGGAAGGCTTGGAAGATAAGTGAGTCCATCAACTCCAACGGCATCACTGAGTATAGAACCACGACCTAAAAACCCCTTAATCGTCGTCTGAAAAGTCTGCAACATTAACGTTGTAGCCCGAAAACGGGTCAGCACATGGAATATGCTGGCAAGGTAACACATAGAGAATAATGGAATGCAACAGCTATACTATATGCATATTTGGCTGGTGGAAAGCTCTATGGTTACAGTTTTTGCGTAAAGCCAATTTTTCCCTACTTCAAAGGAATAGATTAATTACTATCATGGTGGTTGTTAAACATTGAGAATGGTTGACAGCATTCTCAATCGCAATTAAGTAACATCATTAAAACCCAACAAAATTAATTTTAGAGTAACATGTTGAGATTCACATGATAATCCAGGTACTAGATACTCAAGATGTCCATAACCGGAGACACGGCTAACCATGATTAGTTTGTTACACTCTGCAGAGGTTTGCGCACTTTTCCGCACAAGACTCGATCGCCTCCGTTGGATTTCTCGCACTACATGGTGTTTGAGAAACGGATGACCGAGACATAGTCTTTCAGAAGCGCTAGCACCTTACGATTGGGTAGACCGTACCACCTACATCCCCTACATCTGCTAGTCTACCACTGTAAGAGTTCGCACAACTTAGTCAACTATGCCAGAGCCCATAATGGCTTGTGGCTGCACACGGAAGTTTCTAGTATGAATAATCTCATGATCCCTTTGAGCCTGGGTGGCGGTCCAAAAGAAAAACAGGCAAGTCCTGGAAACCCTAGGTGCCTCAATCCACCCAGATGTGTGTTTAAGTTGCCACCTTAGATAATTAATTATCAATCTCACATCTGTCATGGATTTCACTCACCCAATCCACGTCTACTAGCATAGCATGGCATAATAAGAAAACGTAGAAGTAACTCCCAAAGGTTTGATAATAAACAGGTAATAGGTACTACCTCATCTACTTCCCATCCCACAATTTAATTAGATCCTAATCATGCAATGTGTGAGGATTGATCTAATGCAACAAAACTGGGTTGTAGAAAAGGTATGATCAAAGTGTTACTTGCCTTGCTGATGATCCGCGAAACCTAGAGATTCGAAGTAACATGCGGCGCACTCCGGGTATTCTATCGCAGACAAACAACAAGCATACAATAAGCACTCATCTAATGCACAGGTAAAACTCAAATAGAAGATCTAACCAGAAAGTTCAACTTAAGAACCCTGGTTTGCAAAAAGAATCAAATCGAACAAAGCAAAAGAAATCAAACGGCGAAAGAAAACAACTTCGTTCTAGTAATCTGGATCTAGGGCAAATTTTACAGTAGCAAAAACATGTTTAAGTTGATTATTCGGAAAGAGGGTTTTGTGACGAAACTCCAGGCACTTGAATCGCCTGATTCCGATAAACGAGCGAAAAGTTATACTAAAACGAAAATCGGATCAGAAATCGCGATCAGAAAATAACCGCGAAAAATCCGACGAAAAAGAAAAACGACGAACAGAATTTTTTTTTAAACAGCACGGAAAACGAGGCGGCAGCGAACCTCGGGCGGCGCGCGGCTCCGGCGGGTCGGCGGTGGGGCAACGGCGGCAGCTGGAGGCGGCGGCTGCGGGGCTGGCCTAGGGTTAGGGTTAGCTGGCAGCTGGGCTCTCTCGGGCTCTCGGGCGGCGCCTTATAAAGGCCTCGGCCAGCGGTGTCCTGGCCGAGTACGGCCCAAAGTCGGTTCCATTTTTTTTAAATAATTCCGCTCGGAAGAAAAATAAAAAGAAATACTAAACGGACTCCAAAAATCACGAAATAAATTTTCCTAGGTTTCTAAAATCAAGCCCGATAAAGTGAACATTTATCTGGGCCCAAACTACAACTTTGAAAAACACGCATTTTTCCTAAATTCAAATAAAATACCGAAAAACTCCGAAATAAATCTTATTTGATTTTTTTATTAAATCCTCAATATTTCCATATTTTGGGAAAGTCATTTTATTCCCTCACTCATATTTTTGTAATAGAAATAATTGATGATAAAATAAATAAAATCAAATGATCCTGTTTACATAATTTGAGAAAACTCAAATATGTAAATAACGAAATCCCCAACTCTCTCCGTGGGTCCTTGAGTTGCTTAGGATTTTCTAGGATCAAAACCAAAAGCAAAATAAAATATGATATGCATGATGATTTAATGTATAACATTCCAAATTGAAAATTTGGGATGTTACATGGACCCTTCGGCCTCCCCAGTTGGGGCGGCCTTCCTCTTCTTGTCTCCCCCGTCTGGAGGGGGAGCATCTTCTTCTGCCTCCTCGTCTTCGGGGGAGGAGTGTGCCGTAGAGTCATCAGACGGTGAGTCCGATGACGCCTGCCGTCGGGAACTCTTTCGGGTTCCCTTGGCCTTCTTGGTCTTCTCCGGCACCATATAAGGAGCTGGAGTCAGCATCTTCGCCAGGAGAGCGTCTGCTGGGCCTTTGGGCAAAGGAGCCCGACAGTCGATCTGTCCGGCCGTCTCCTGCCAGCCCTGTCAAAGGTACAGGAGCTTAGATCCCGCATAGAGTCAAACTATGGAAAACAAGTATCCTGTGAGAGGTAAAACAACTTACCGCGCTGGCTTGGCGCTTCGCGCAGAATCCTCGGTCCTCGATAGTGGGAGGGGGAACCTCGGCGCTCTTGAATAGCACCTTCCAGCCATCTTCGTGAGTTGTGTCGAAGAGCCTATTCAGAGTTCGGTGCTGGGCCGGGTCGAACTCCCACAAGTTGAAAGCCCGTTGTTGGCACGGGAGGATCCGGCGGATGAGCGTGACCTGGACTACGTTGACGATATTGAGCTTCTTATTCACCATGTTTTCAATACATGTTTGGAGTCCGGTTAGCTCTCCCGAACTACCCCAGGATCGGCCCTTCTCTTGCCAGGAGGTGAGCCGCGTGGGGATGCCAGATCGGAACTCGGGGGTCGCTGCCCATTTAGGGTCACGCGGCTCGGTGATGTAGAACCACCCCGATTGCCACCCCTTTATGGTCTCCACGAAGGAGCCCTCGAGCCATGTGACGTTGGGCATCTTTCCCACCATGGCGCCTCCGCACTCCGCCTGGCGGCCACTGACTACCTTCGGCTTGACATTGAAGGTCTTCAGCCATAAGCCGAAGTGGGGCTTGATGCGGAGGAAGGCCTCGCACACGAAGATAAACGCCGAGATGTTGAGGACGAAGTTCGGAGCCAGATCGTGGAAATCCAGGCCGTAGTAGAACATGAGCCCCCGGACGAATGGGTAGAGAGGGAATCCCAGTCCACGGAGGAAATGGGTAAGGAACACTACCCTCTCATGGGGCCTGGGGGTGGGGATGAGCTGCCCCTCTTTTGGGAGCCGGTGCGCGATGTCGTCGGGCAGGTAGCCGGCTCTCCTCAGCTTCTTGATGTGTCCCTCCATGATGGAGGAGACCATCCACCTGCCTCCCACTCCGTACATGGTTGGAGAGGGTTGAGGTGGGAAATGCGGACTTGGGCGCTGGAGCTCGAGTGTGCAAAAATGGATGAGCAAAGGAGGAAGAAGGCGTGGATGAAAAGGTAAATCCTTATCCCTTTATATGAGCGGACGAAACTATGTGTCCCCACTAGCCTGGTAAAACTCACTTATCCTCCAAGCGTCGTAATCGATGGCGCGGTTGGGTTACCCACACCCGTATTGATGAGAATCCCGTGATAGGGGGACATGATCTCTGCTTTGACGAGACGTGTCAAAAAACTGCCTCGCGTTATGTGCGGAGCTAGTTAAAGGAAACGGTTCGAATAATCACCAGGCCATGACATAATGTCGTGTTGCCAAAACAAGTCAGCAAATTAGATTTGCGGAAATATTATTCTCTCTGCATTGGTATGTGGAACTTATTTTGCAGGGTCGGACACTATCCTTGTATTCAAATTCTTCCGTGGTGTATTCGGAGGAGGAACCTGCCTTGCAATGCCGAAGACAATACTGCGTGTCGGACTCATCGTCATTGAAATCCTGGTTCAGGGGCTACTGAGGGAGTCCTGGATTAGGGGGTCTCCGGACAGCCGGACTATATCTTTTGGCCGAACTGTTAGACTATGAAGATACAAGATTGAAGACTTCGTCTCGTGTCTGGATGAGACTCTACTTGGGGTGGAAGGCAAGCTAGGCAATACGGATATGTGTATCTCCTCTTTTGTAACCGACCTTGTGTAACCCTAACCCTCTCTGGTGTCTATATAAACCGGAGGGTTTTAGTCCATAGGACAACATACAATCATACCATAGGCTAGCTTCTAGGGTTTAGCCTCTCTGATCTCATGGTAGATCTACTCTTGTACTACCCATATCATCAATATTAATCAAGCAGGACGTAGGTTTTTACCCCCATCAAGAGGGCCCAAACCTGGGTAAAACATCGTGTCCCCTGCCTCCTGTTACCATCCGCCTTAGACGCACAGTTCGGGACCCCCTACCCGAGATCCGCCGGTTTTGACACCGACACCCGCCCTTGTTGTCTCCAAGGTCTTGACTCTCCAACATCACCAAGAAGAAGATCAAAGATGCCACAAATTCCATACCAAGGCCGGCATCAATGGAAGGTCCGTCAAGGTCATCATCGATGGAGGGAGTTGTCATAACCTCTCAAGTGAAGAACTTTGCTCCAAGCTCCAATTGCCCAAGACAAAGCACCCACATGCCTACAAACTTCAATGGCTAAGTGACTCCGGCACTATTCAAGTCGAGCATCAAGTACAAGTCTCCTTCAAAATTGGCGCCTACGAAGACACTTTGGAGTGTGATGTCGTTCCAGTGACCGTTTGCCACCTTCTTCTTGGAAGCCCATGGCAATTTGATAGAGGTGTCCTCCACAACGGCCGAACGAACCACTACATCTTCAAGATGAAAGGAAAGGAGTACGTACTTCACCCTGTGTCTCCAAGCCAAATGATCGCCGACAAGAAAGCCACCCATCGTGGAGAGAATAGTGAGAGAGCAACCCACCAAAGAGAGAGTGAGCGCCACAAGCCCAAATTGAGTGCCTCCACGATGAGCGAAAAGAAGAACCTAGTTCTATTTTCCACCAAACGTGAGATAAGAGAAGTGTGTGAGAACCCATCTAGTGTGATACACTACATCCTTTTGTGCAAGGACGATGCACCACAAGCTAACACCTCTCATACTCTACCTTTAGTGTTGTCTTCTCTTTTGCAGGAATTCCAAGATGTTTTCCCCGATGAGCTACCTCCGGAACTACCTACACTGTGAGGCATCGAGCACCGCATGGACCTCATCCCCGGAGCACCACTTCTGAACAAAGCTCCCTATCGTGTCAACCCCGAAGAAACCAAAGAAATACAAAGGAAAGTAAAGCATATCATAGACCATGGACATGTGCATGAAAGTTTGAGTCCTTGTGCCGTTCCGGTCATTCTTGTGCCAAAAAGAGACGGTAGCTTTCACATGTGTTCCGATTGTAGACCTATCAACGCTGTCACCGTTCGCTATAGGTATCCCATTCCATGCCTTGATTATATGCTTGATGAACTTAGTGGTGCCACTATATTTTCCAAGATCGATCTTAAAAGTGGTTACTATTAAATCCGCATACAAGAGGGTGATGAATGGAAAACTGCTTTCAAAACAAAGTTTAGTTTGTATGAGTGGTTAGTCATGCATATGGGTTTATCTAAAGCACCGGGTACTTTCATGCGTCTTATGAATCATGTCTTTCGCCCTTACATTGGTGAGTTTGTTGTGGTCTACTTCGATGATATCCTTGTTTATAGCAAATATCTTCAAGATCATGTCACCCATGTTCGAACCGTTTTGCAAACTCTTTGAAAAGAGCGTCTATATGCTAACATGTAAAAGTGCCTTTTCGGCGTTGATAAGCTCGTTTTCTTGGGTTTTGTTGTTTCCTCTAAGGGTGTTCATGTTGATGACTCTAATATCAATGCTATTAAAACTTGGCCCCAACCAACCAATTTTCAACAAGTGTGTAGTTTCCTTAGTTTAGCCGGTTTCTACCGTAGATTCGTGAAGGACTTTAGCACCATTGCTTCACCTTTGCATGCTTTGAGCAAGAAAAATGCGCCTTTTGTTTGGGGACCATCCCAAGACACTGCTTTCAATGAGCTTAAGAATTTGCTTACTCATGCTCCCATTCTTGCATTACCCAACTTTGACAAGCCCTTTGAGATTCATTATGATGCTAGTGGTAATGGCATAGGAGGTGTTTTAACGCAAGAGAAGCACCCCATAGCTTACTTCAGTGAGAAACTTTTCGGAGTGCAACTCAATTACTCCATCTATGACAAAGAGTTATATGCTTTAGTGTGAGTCTTGCATGAATGGGAACACTATCTTCTCCCTCATGAATTCATCATTCATACCGATCATGAAACGCTATAATACCTTAAGGGTCAAACTAAGTTGAACAAGCGTCATGCTAAATGGAGTGAATTCATTGAGTCATTTCCTTACATCATCAAGTACATCAAAGGTAAGGAAAATGTTGTGGCGGACGCTTGTTCCCGCATATGCATGCTTGTTACTCAACTTGAATTGGATGTCATTGGCTTTGAGCACATAAAAGACTTGTATGAGCATGATCCTACTTTTGCTATTCCTCATGCAAAGTGTTTGACGCATACCTCTTGGGAACGCTATTACATCAAAGATGGATATCTTATGAGAGCTAACAAGATTTGCATCCCCGAGTCTTCTCTTCGTTTGTTGCTTTTGCAGGAATCTCATGGAGGAGGACTAATGGGACATTTTGGACATGACAAGACTTTTTCTACACTCTCCAAGAACTATTATTGGCCCAAGATGTTTCGCGACGTCAACCGCTTCACCAACCGATGCTCTACATGTCGCAAAGCTAAGTCTAAATCTCAATCCTATGACCTTTACAGGCCTCTCCCAATTCCATATCAACCATGGGAAGATATTAGCATGGATTTTGTACTTGGATTGCCTAGAACTAGAAATGGAAAGGATTCGGTATTCGTTGTTGTGGACTGATTCTCTAAGATAGCACATTTCATTCCTTGCAACAAGATAGACGATGCTTCACATGTTGCCAATCTCTTTTGTAGGGAAATATTACGTCTACATGGAGTGCCAAAGACGATTGTCTCGGTCCGTGACGTCAAGTTCCTAAGCTACTTTTGGAAGACCCTATGCGCCAAGCTCGGAATCAAGCTACTCTTCTCCACGGCGTACCATCCACAAACCGACGGCCAAACGGAGGTGACCAACCGCACACTCTCCACTCTACTTCGCGTGCTCATCAAGAAAAACATCAAGGAGTGGGAGGAGTGTCTGCCGATCACCGAGTTCGCCTACAACCACGCAAGACACTCAACTACCGGCAAGTCCCCCTTCGAGGTCGTCTATGGATTCAACCCATTGTAACCATTGGACATTCTTCCTCTACCACTCCAAGAGCGCATCAATATGGACACAAGTGCATGTGTGAATCATCTCAAGAAGGTGCATGAAGATACAAGGCACACCATCGAGCGCCAAGTACAACGTCTTGCGACCAAGCTCAACATCAACAAGCACCCCATGGTATTCAACATTGGTAAGCTTGTGTGGCTACACCTTCACAAGGACCGCTTCCCTACCAAACGCAAGTCCGAACTCCTACCACGAGCGGATGGACCATTCAAGGTGCTTGAACGCTACAACAACAACGCTTTCAAGATCGACCTCCCACGCGACAAGTACAACGTGAGCGACATCTTCAATGTCAAGGACCTCTCACCCTACCATGGTGATGAAGAATTTGATCCGAGGTCGGATCTTCCCCAGGGGAGGGGAGATGATGCGGAGCATCCCAAGATCATCACCACGGACCTATACCTACGTCTCCCACGACACCACTTGGACCAATCACAAGGGCACGAGCAAAGTCTATTTAAGATAAGGTGAACTCGCTCCTCTCCGAACTACCATTTCCTATACATGAAACATGGCTACTACCTCAAGTGGAGATGCTATGTGTGATCAGGTACTTGGAGGAGGGCCACGGAGAGACTACACCCAAAGGCCAAGACGGCAAGAATACCGTCCGTGAAGTACAAGAAGAAGAGTTGCGGAAGAAGCCCCAGCCACCGGACGACCGCTCGGGCCCGGACGACCGGCGCCTGAAGCACCAGCCACTGGACGACCGCTCGGGACCGGACGTCCGGCGCCTGAAGCCCCAGCCAAGCTACAGCGAGCGGAAGTCCGGCCCAGACCGGACGACCGACGACCACGCACCTGAGCCAAACGAGCGGAAGTCCGACGCCACCAGACGTCTGGCGATCGGACGACCGGCCACTTCCAGAATTCCGCTACTCCAGCATCCGAGCCAGCGTGAGCAGACGACCGGCGATTACAGGACGTCCGGCCGCCCGTGAGCCACCGGACGACCGGCCCCCAGCGGACGTCCGGTACCTGTCTGTGCATAGGATTCGGGCCCGGGGCCCATGTACCCCCTCACTTCGTCCCTAGTTACACTAAGACTATAAATGAACCTCATATTCCTCCTAGCTCGGGTTAGCAAAGGATTAGCTCATATTTTGTGTGAGAGCTTTGCTCATCCACTTGGTTACCTTCTCTTCGGAGATAGCGCCTCCTCGGAGAAGATCCCCCAAGCGGATTCAAGACCCCTTCATGGGAAGAACCTTAATACCTCCTCACGGAGAAGATCATGCTACTTGTATCGTCCTTAGTTGACCGTGGATCGTGTGATCTCTTGTGTACTCGAGGACCTAGCATATGTGTGACTATTTCTTGTTGTTTTAGTGATTCTCTCGTGTTTCCCTTTGTGTTTCCCCTCGTGTTCATCGCGGGATCCGCTCCTTTCGTGAAAGATCGGCCTCTAGGGTTCCTACCCTACATCACACTTCATCTCCCCCTCCCACAAAAACGACTACTCCACATCACCAGAGCATCTTACATCACGCCATCCATACTTCATCGGCCTTTCTACCCCTCCCCTCTCGAAACCCTAGACTGCTCATCCACTGGCATACCAGAGCCCATTCACTGCGAGCATCGTCCACCTCACTGGATCTACTTCAGTGACCGCATCTATCCCCCCACCTCCCCTAGAAACAAGTAGACTGCTCATCCACCACTATACCATAGCCCATTTAGTGTCGGCCCTGTCCACGGCACCGAATCTGCTTTGTTGGTACTCTCGTCAACCGCAGCGCATCTGTAGCAGCTCCTTCGTACTCCCCACCAGAGACGCTTCATCCACAGCCCGAAGCCGCCCCATTGACGCCCCCGTCGATGGCCTCTGATCCTCTTCGCCGACACCTTCCTCAACCCTACCGGAGCCACTCTGCCGACACCATCCTCTACCCCACCGGAGTAGCTTCGCCTACACCATTCTCAACCCTACCGGGGCCGCTTTCCCAACGCCCAAGTCCACGGCCTTAGATCCGCTTCGTCGCACCCTTGTCAAACTTACTAGAGCAGCTTCTGATGCCTCATCCACGACCGCAGATCCGCATCGTCGACACCATCCTAAACCCAACCACTGGAACAGCTTCACTGATGCCCTCATCCACGGCCTCATATCCACTTCGCCCACACCATAGTCCACTCTACTGGAACCGCTCCTCAAACACCCTACTCCACTGTTCTAGATCTCCTTACGGACCCTGACGGCCAGCACAGCGTCATCACCCTTGACGTTTCTAACCTGATTCCCACCGTCTGGCAAGATGCCAAGCACCTACCGCGGCCTAGGTACTTGTCACGTTTAAACCCGTCCAGCATCACCTGCCCGATGTACTTCAAATATACTAACAGGTCGCTGTTACATGTTATGTAGCTGGCAAGAACTACAAGGACGATGTTTCTTCTGGATCTAATAGCTTGGCCAACCAAGATCTTGTACAGAGGCATTGCTATGATCTTGTAAGTGTGTCTCTCTCTTGTATTGTTGTGTGCCTGCCAGCGTGCTTTGTTAGGATTTTTGACCAATAATCCCTTTGTGCAAACAATGATTTCCACTACTGGCTGCTAAATTAGAGATGTAGATGTCATACATGATACTCCATCCATTCCTAAATATAAGTCTTTCTGTAGATTCCACTATAGACTACATACAGAGCAAAATGAATGACTCTACACTCTAAAATGCATCTATATACATCTGCATGTGGTCCATAGTGGAATCTCTACAAAGACATATATTTAGGAACAGAGGTAGTACATTACACAAAATCGTAGGTGGTATGTAGGAATTCCAGTGCACTACATTAGGCTCCCATAGAGTGCCTATTGATGAGTGTAAAGAAAGAACCGCTAGGATGCGTGCTAAGCGAGATTGGTTTGTAAAAGTGTGTTCTTCTAGTTTTTGTGAAAATAATGATGAAGATATTAAAGTGATTGGTGTGACTCCCATTGAATATTTGTTTTCTAATATAAATCTTGATAAATATGGGACTGGAGATGAGTCAACTTTAGCTAGAAGGCATCCCAATGATTCGGAGTTTAAAGATCTTAACGAAAAAATTGATAAAAGTGGGATTGGAGAGGCCAAAACTTTAAGTAGTGATGAACCCACTCTTTTCGATTTCAAGTATTTTAATTATGATAATTGTTCTTTGATAGATTGTATTTCCTTGTTGCAATCCAGGTTGAATTCACCTCATGCTTATAATCAAAATAAAGCTTTTACTAAACATATCGTTGATGCTATGATGAAATATTTTGAAGAAAAACTTGAGTTGGAAGTTTTGATCCCTAGAAATCTTTATGATGAGTGGGAACCTACTATTAAGATTAAAACTAAAGATTATGAGTGCAATGCTTTGTGTGATTTGGGTGCTAGTGTTTCCACTATTCTGAAAACTTTATGTGATGTGCTAGGTTTCCATAAACTTGATGATTGTTCTTTGAATTTGCATCTAGCAAATTCCACTATTAAGAAACCTATGGGAAAGATTAATTATGTTCTTATTATTGAAAATAGGAATTATGTGCCCGTAGATTTTATTATGCTTGATATAGATTGCAATTCTACATGTCCTATTATTCTTGGTAGACCTTTCCATAGAACAATTGGTGCAATAGTTTATATGAAAGAAGGAAACATTAGATTTCAATTTCCGTTAAGGAAGGGCATGGAACACTTTCCAAGAAAGAAAATTAAGTTTCCATATGAATATATTATGAGGGCTACTTATGGATTTAATACCAAAGATGAAAATACCTAGATCTATGTTTTATGCCTAGCTAAGGGCGTTAAACAACAGCGCTTGTTGGGAGGCAACCCAATTTCACTTTTATGTTTTTGATTTTTGGTTCTATTTTTCAATAATTAAACATTATTACCTCTATAGTAATTGTTTTTTGGTGTTTTAATTAGTGTTTGATCCAAGTAAGACCTTTGGGATACTATGGTATATCGTTGATTTGGTTTTGCTGAAAAACAGAAACTTTTGTGTCCAGTAACAGAATTGTTTAAATTCATTGGAGTGTGGAACAATTCTGAATTTTTTACAAAAAATTTAAATATGAATTTATTCTGCTTTCCTAATTTTTCATAATTTTTGGAGTTACATAAGTGTACGAAGTTTACAGATTACTACAGACTATTCTGTTTTTGACAGATTCTGTTTTCTATGTGTTGTTTGCTTATTTTGATGAATCTATGGGTAGTATCGGAGGGTATGAACCATGGAGAAGTTGGAATACATTAGATATTACACCAATATAAATTTAGAATGATTTCACAACAGTACCTAAAGTTGTAATTTATTTTATTATACTAATGGATCTCATGAGTTTTCTGTTGAGTTTTGTGTTGTGAAGTTTTCAAGTTTTGGGTAAAGATTCGATGGACTATGGAATAAGGAGTGGCAAGAGCCTAAGCTTGGGGATGCCCAAGGCACCACAAGGTAATATTCAATGAAAACCAAGCATCTGAGCGTGGGGATTCCCTAGATGGTATCCCCTCTTTCATCTTTTTTTTACGGGTCCCCTCTTTCGTCTTTGTTCCATCGGTAAATTTACTTGAGGCTATATTTTATTCACCACATGATATGTGTTTTTCTTGGAGAGTCTTGTATGATATGATTATTTGCTTTTTAGTTTGCCACAATCATCCTTGCTATGCACATATTTTGAGAGGGACACGCATGAATCGTGAATTTATTAGAATATTCTATGTACTTCACTTATATCTTTTGAGCTAGGCAGTTTGCTCTAGTGCTTCACTTATATATTTTTAGAGCACGGTGGTGGCTTTATTTTATAGAAATTGTTGAACTCTCATGCTTCACTTATATTATTTTGAGAGTCTCTAAACAGCATGGTAATTTTCGAAGGTTATGAATTTAGTCCTAATATGATGGGCATCCAATAGGGATATAATAAAAACTTTCATATAAAGAGCATTGGATACAATGAGAAGTTTGATTCCTTGCATTTGTTTTGAGATATAAAGATGGTGATATTAGAGTCATGCTGGTGAGTAATTGTAGATTGGTAGAAATACTTGTGTTGAAGTTTGTGATTCACGTAGCATGCACGTATGGTGAACCGTTATGTGATGAAGTCGGAGCATGATTTATTTTTTTGATTGTCTTCCTTATGAGTGGCGGTCAGGGACGAGCAATGGTCTTTTCCTACCAATCTATCCCCCTAGAAGCATGAGTGTAGTACTTTGTTTCGATAGCTAATAAATTTTTGCAATAAGTATGTGAGTTCTTTATGACTAATGTTGAGTCCATGGATTATACGCACTCTCACCCTTCCACCATTGCTAGCCTCTCTAGTAACATGCAACTCTTGCCGGTCCATTAAACCCACCATATACCTTCCTCAAAACAGCCACCATACCTACCTATTATAGCATTTCCATAGCCATACTGAGATATATTGCCATGCAACTTCCACCATTCCATTTTATTATGACACATACCATCATTATAATATTGCTTTGCATGATATGTAGTTGGCATAGTATTTGTGGCAAGTCCACCATTCATATTTTTTTATAAATGTCACTCCTGATCATTGCACATCCCGGTACACCACCGGAGGCATTCATATAGAGTCATATCTTGTTCTAGTATCAAGTTGTAATTCTTGAGTTGTAAGTAAATAGAAGTGTGATGATCATCATTATTAGAGGATTGTCCCATGTGAGGAAAGGATGATGGAAGCTATGATTCCCTTACAAGTTGGGATGAGTCTATGGACTTTATAAAAAATAAAAGAGGCCAAATAAGCCCAAATAAAATAAAATAGGCCAAAGAATTCCAAACAAAAAATGAGAGAAAAGTGAGAAGGGACAATGTTACTATCCTTTTTTCCACACTTGTGCTTCAAAGTAGCACCATGTTCTTCATGATAGAGAGTCTCCTATTTTGTCACTTTCATATTCTAGTGGGAATTTTTCATTATATAACTTGGCTTGTATATTCCAATGATGGGCTTCCTCAAATTGCCCTAGATCTTCGTGAGCAAGAAAGTTGGATGCACACCCACTTAGTTTCTTTTTTGAGATTTCATACACTTATATCTCTAGTGCATCCGTTGCATGGCAATCCCTACTCACTCACATTGATATCTATTGATGGGCATCTCTATAGCCCGTTAATACGCCTAGCTGATGTGAAACTTTCTCCTTCTTTTTGTCTTATCCACAACCACCATATTCTATTCCACCTATAGTGCTATATCCATGGCTCATAGTCATGTATTGTGTTAAAGATGAATAAGTTTGAGAACACCAAAAGTATGAAAAAAATTGCTTGGCTTGTCATCGGGGTTGTGTGTGATGAAATACTTTTTGTGATGAAGATGGAGCATAGCTAGACTATATGATTTTGTGGGGATAACTTTCTTTTGCCATCTTATTTTGAGAAGACACGATTGCTTTATTAGTATGCTTGAAGTATTATTGTTTTTATGTTAATATTAAACTTTTGTTTTTAATCTTATGGATCTGAATATTCATGACACAATAAAGAATATTACATGGATAAATATGTTAGGTAGCATTCCACATCAAAAATTCTGTTTTTATCATTTACCTAGTCGAGGACGAGTAGGAATTAAGCTTGAGTATGCTTGATACGTCTCCAATGTATCTATAATTTTTTATTGTTCCATGCTATTATATTATCTATTTTGGATGTTTTATATGTTATTTTATATTATTTTTGGGACTAACCTATTAACCTATAGCCTAGTGCCAATTTCTGTTTTTCCTTGTTTTTGAGTTTTACAGAAAAGGAATATCAAACAGAATAAAACTTTACGATGATTTTTCTTGGACCACAAGACATCCATGAAGCTTGGAGAGGGGGTCAGAAGATGCCCGAGGAGGCCACAAGCCTGCCAGGGGTGCGCCGTGAGGGCTTGTGGGCCCATCAGGTGTCCTCCAAGCTATAAATTCCCAAAATACTTTTACATTGGTGCACTATAAATTCCCAAATATTCCCAACCCACCAGAAGCGTCCACCAAAATACTTTTTCACCATCGCAAGCCTCTGTTCCCATGAGATCCCATCTTGGGCCTTTTTCAGCACCCTGCTGGAGGGGGATTCAATCATGAAGGGCATCTACATAAACCTTCCTACCATTTCGATGAAGCGTGAGTAGTTTACCACAGACCTACAGTTCCATAGCTAGTAGCTAGATGGCTTCTTCTCTCTCTTTGATCTTCAATACAATGTTCTCCTTGATGTTCTTGGAGTTCTATCTGATGTAATATTCTTTTGCGGTGTCTTTTTTGTGATCCTATGAGTTGTGGATTTATGATCAGATTATCTATGAATATTATTTGAGTCTTTTCTGAACTCTTTTATGCATGATTAAATATCTTTGCATTTCTCTTCAAATTATCGGTTTGGGTTGGCCAACTAGATTGGTTCTTCTTGCAATGGGAGAGGTGCTTAGTTTTGGGTTCAATCTTGCGGTGTCCTCACCCAGTGACAGAGTAGGGGTAGCGAGGCATGTATTGTATTGTTGCCATCAAGTGTAAAAATATGGGGTTTTGTGACACCCTGGTTTTTGCCATCATGAGTTTCCCTTGCCTTTTTGCTTTTATTTGGATTTTGAGTTAATTCATTTGGACTAAACACTTGGGCATTGTTTTGATTTTCACCCAAGTGACTCCAATCACCTCCCACAACCTCTCTTGACATCTCATTAATCCTCACATTGCTTTGGAAAAAAATTCTTCTAAAGAAAATATTCGTTTTCACCCTGAAAAATGGAATATTTTCACTTCCCCTCCAAATCAACCCCTGTGTTTCTTGCCCATAAAAATCTGTGAAAATTCACACACACCCTTTGGACAGTGCCTCATCATCCTATGCCAAAATATCAAGTGGTCATGTGGCCAAATTTTGCTAGGAAAATTCATTTGTATTCTGGCCAGAGAATGTAGTTTGTACAGCAAGTGCATTATTCCTTGATCTTTTGGAGCTGAATTTTCTTGAGCATCATCACCTTAGTAACCTAACACTAAACCCCAAAGCTCATCTCCCAACTCTTTCTGGTTTGATCACAAATTAAGCCACAAGTTTCTGTCCAGAAACTTTCAGTCAAAGTTGTGATCAACTCACTCATCCTGGTGGTTTGCTAAATCCTTTCCTAGCCTAAACACTCCACGGTCGACAGCCTAGACATAGTTTGGCATCGTCTGGGCGTCACGTTGCCACAGTGCGCATGGTGACCGCGTGAGGACACGGGCTCATACACGCTGTCGACGTGCTCTCAGCTGCGCCCGAGCCTCTGTTGAGCTCGTGCTCGTCTCAACATCAAGCCCAGCATGCCGCATCGCGCCACCAGCCTCGCTTCACCTCCCCAGCACCCTCGTTGTCGCTCGCCAACGCCGAAGACGCCGCAACGATCATGCGTGCGCCGCGCCAGAGGAGCATAGTGCCCTCGTGCTCGAAGTTGTGCCCTCCCGTGCATCATGTGCTCGTCCCCGAGCTCGTATAGTGGCCGTGTGAGCCCTTACCACTTCTCCCTCTCTCACTGACGCCCCTCGTCACTGTGTGTCGCGTCCAGAGACTCCGGCGAGCTCCTTTCTCCTCACCTCTCCACCCACTCAACCTCCACAACCCCGTAGGAAGCCGTAGCCCGGCCGGGCAGGCCTCTGGCCGCCCTCCCCGACCCGAGCTCCCCGACGATCCCCTTTCTCTATCCCCCACCTCCCCATTGCTCCTCGAGCTCAACCCACTTCTCCGGCGACTCCCTAGTGAACCACTGGAGCTAGCCAACCCCCTGGAGCCCCTGGAGCCGCTTGTTCTCACCGGCATCTTATTCTCCGACGAGCTCCGCCTATTGTAGCCGTTGGAGACGACCACGCCGACCTCGTTCGTCCACCTCTCACCAAGCAACGGGTACGTGCGGGTGCGATGTAGTCTTGCGCATCGATTTATCCCTTCCATGAAAGCCGCCGACCTCTCCTCGCTGGAGAAACGCCGGCAACGCACCGCCCCTCCTTTGCTCCCCTCTCTCTCTCTCCCTAGATCTGACGTGTGGGGCTCGCTGTCAACCTCTCCACTTGCACCCGAAGTGGTACGAGTGGAAGCGTATTCCCTGGAATACGTCTTGGACGTCACCCCCTGGATTTTCTTTTTATTCAAATTTAATTCAAATTTGACCAAAAAATTTGACTAGCCATAACTCCTAATCTATAAGTCCAAATGTGTTGATTCTTTTTGCATTAGTTTTGTATTGAAATATTCTAGCAGCACACCAAATTGAGATTTTTCCTTGTTTTCTACATTTTTTGGTGAATTTTAGAGTGGTCCTTGATATTTTATTTTGTTGTTTTTAATTATTTTCAGAAGGAGAAACTTGCCTTTAGGAGAACTAGGAGGAGTGTGACCCTCCTCTGTGCTAAGGCAAGCCACACAAATATTTGCATGGTGTCATTTCAATAACTATGATTTTTCCAACTTGAATATGACTTATTTCGTGCATTAAATCATTTAAATAATATTGCTTAGATTACTTCATTTGTTATGCTTGTATTGTTTAGCTTGATGTGGTACTTGAGTGCATGAACTAGTTGGATGCAGTGGTATGATCTTGATAGCATGACTATGGTTTGGTAATGGTCGGGATTATTTGCATGTGATGGTTGATCATTTTCACCATGCTAAAGTCCTAACTAAAAATGATTGGGTTAAAACGAGAAAACTAAAACCAGTGTCTCTAAAGTGATTAGTAGTGTTGTGGAACATAGTAATTCCAAAAAAAATCCTATGCACACGAAAGATCATGGTGATACATAGCAATGACAGGGAGAGTATGTCTATGTACCCTCGTAGACTGAAAGCGAAAGCGTTTATCAATGCGGTTGATGTAGTCGTACACCTTCATGATCCGTCCCGATCAAGTACGGAACGTACGGCACCTCCGTGTTCAGCACACGTTCAGCTCGATGACGTCCTCGCCTTGTTGATCCAGCAAGAGGGCGAAGTAGTATATGAGTTCCGGCAGCACGACGGCATGGTGACGGTGTTGGTGAAGAGCAATCTCCCCAGGGCTTCGTCTAAGCACTACGAAAACTATTACAAAGGATAAACTAGAGGGGACGGGGTTGCTGGCACACAGCTTGGTGTTTCTTGATGTCTTGGGTGCTAGCCCTAGCCCTCTATTTATATGTTGAGCCTTGGGGTCGAAACTTGGAGTAAAAGCCTCCACAAAGTCGCTTTCACCCGAAAGTCAAGAGTCCTTCTCAGACTCCAGGGCCAGACGCCAGGGTTCCCGACGTCTAGACCCAGACGCCAGGGTCCCGAAAGTCAAGAGTCCTTCTCAGACTCTAGGGCCAGACGCCAGGGTTCCCGACGTCTAGACCCAGACGCCAGGGACCCCGGCGTCTGGCCCCTGGACTCCGCAAAACTTCCTTTTGCCTTTCCAAAAACCTTGTGGGATTTCCACTTTGGCCCAAATAAAGTTTTCTCGTACTCAAACATTTCGGGAAACATCCGGAACTCCTTCCGGTGTATTCCGGAACCCTCCCGGAGACCAAACAATATTATCCCATATATCAAACTTTATCTCCGGACCATTCCGAAGTTCCTCGTCATGTCCGTGATCTTATTCGGAACTCCAAACAACATTCGGTTACCATCATACATAACTCATAAATACTATATCGTCAACGAACGTTAAGCGTGTGGACCCTAGGGTTCGAGAACTATGTAGACATGACCAAGACACTTCTCTAGTCAATAACCAATAGCGGAACCTGGATGCCCATATTGGCTCCTACATATTCTACGAAGATCTATATCGGTCGAACCGCATAAAAATAAACGTTGTTCCCTTTGTCATATGTATGTTACTTGCTCGAGATTCGATCGTCGGTATCTCAATACCTAGTTCAATCTCGTTACCGGCGAGTCTCTTTACTCGTTCCGTAATGCATCATCCCGTAACTAACTCATTAGTCACATTGCTTGCAAGGCTTGTAGTGATGTGCATTACCGAGAGGGCCCAGTGATACCTCTCCGACAATCGGACTGACAAATCCTAATTTCGATCTATGCCAACTGAACAAGTACCATCCGAGACACCTATAGAGCACCGTTATAATCACCCAGTTACATTGTGACGTTTGGTAGCACACAAAGTGTTCCTCCGGTAATCGGGAGTTGCATAATCTCATAGTCATAGGAACATGTATAAGTCATGAAGAAAGCAATAGCAGTAAACTAAAACGATCAAGTGCTAAGCTAACGGAATGGGTCAAGTCAATCACATCATTCTCCTAATGATGTGATCTCGTTTATCAAATGACAACTCATGTCTATGGTTAGGAAACATAACCATCTCTGATCAACGAGCTAGTCAAGTAGAGGCATACTAGTGACACTATGTTTTTCTATGTATTCACACATGTATTATGTTTCCGGTTAATACAATTCTAGCATGAATAATAAACATTTATCATGATATGAGGAAATAAATAATAACTTTATTATTGCCTCTAGGGCATATTTCCTTCAAGTAGTGCTTGCAGAATGATTCTATGATGTTGATCCATTTCATTTCAGTGATGTGTGAATATAGTTGCATGTCAGATATTTGCATGTTCATGGCATACTATGGGTCCAGTTCTTTTATTTCAAGTTAAACCTGATGATAAATTCAACTTGAACATAATGTTGATCGAGTCATGGTGCCACCGAATTGAGCTTCCCAATGCAACCACATTTGCCTTTATGGGAACGCCTTTATTCGGTCCGTTGTCATGCCTCTGGTCGGTGCCTCCAACGAGGGAAGGTTATGGGCGTGCGATACCCTGGCCCGGTAAGCAGACATAACCTTCTGTGCCCGTTGTTGTTGTTTTGGTACCGGGTCCCCGTTTGGGATCGTTTAAGTTTGGCCACGACGGTGGCATTGGATGTCACGGGTTGACATCGGGGCCACCCATGGCTTAGCCCAAAGGGGAGTTGGTCAGAGTGGCCAGGAGAGTGTCATGGCAATGGGTTGGTTCTGTCAGAATGTTGTTGGTCCACCCAAATGGGAGTTTGAGGCCATGGATTCCATGGTGTGGGTACAGTGTGCTAACCTCTGCAAAGTGTGTGTCAAATCTATCGATAGCCATGTCCTTGGTTACGTGCCCAGTTCCTAGTAGGTCACACCATGGATCAACATAAATAATTTAATCTAGCAGACTAAAGTTATATGGTTGGTACTTGTTATGTGATGAGATTGTTGAACCATGAAGATGGTTGTTGTTGGGACCAAAGAGTTGGTTTCCGATGTTGTTGTGGTTTGAACCAGAGAGTTGGTTTCAGTTGTGATTCGGGAGTGATCACCGTATTGATAAGATCGGTTACGAGGTCACCCATATGGTAAGGAGTCCGAGGGACTCGGTGCACAAGCACGTTCACTTCATGAGTAGTATGTTGAAGCATTGCATTTAACCAACTTAATTGTCATATTATTGTTTGTCATTATGCTTTTACTTGTTGTGAGCTTGCAAGTACATTCAATCTACTGACCTGGCATGTCATGCCGGCTTTCAGGAAAGTCTTACCGGATTGGAGTGCTTCCCGTGTCTAGACCGTGTCCACATCAGTGTCCCTGTGCTATGGAATTCTGCTTCATCGTTGTTCTGCTGTCGCGTAGTTTTTGTGATCGAGGCCCCTTTCATGTTCATTAAATAATGTACACACTGTTTAGCCGCACCGTGTGTGCCGCTTGGCCTCGCTACCTAATGTAATATCGAACCTATGTTTCCTCTAGCATCAATAAAGTGGTTGTTTTATGTACCAAGTTATTCTGTGTTGCTAGAAGACTAGATCTCTGGGCTGGCAATGCAAGGTAAACCGGTTGCTCTGAGCTGGGGTGCCACAGGTTTTCATCATATTGCTTGAGTTTATCCCTCTACATCATGTCATCTTACTTAAGGCGTTACTCCGTTCTTATGAACTTAATACTCCAGATGCATGCTGGATAGCAGTTGATGTGTGGAGTAATAGTAGTAGATGCAGGGAGGATTCGGTCTACTTGACACGGTCGTGATGCCTATATTCATAATCATTGCCTTGGATATCGTCATAACTTTGCGCTTTTCTATCAATTGCTCGATAGTAATTTGTTTACCCACCGTATGTTTTCTTTCAAGAGAGAAGCCTCTAGTGAAACCTATGGCCCCGGGTCTATTTTCCATCATATATTTTCAGATCTATAAACCAAAAATACCAAAAATACCTTGTTGCAATTTATTTATATTTACTATAGTTTGCCTTTTTATTTATCTTCTATACCTATCTGTATTAGATCTCACTCTTGTTCGAGACCATGAAGGGATTGACAACCCCTTTTTCGTGTTGAGTGCAAGTGTTTGTTAGTTTATGCAGGTACATATATTGGGGACTTGCTTGTGCCTCCTACTGGATTGATACCTTGGTTCTTAACTGAGGGAAATACTTATCTCTACTTTGCTGCATCACCCTGTCCTCCTGAAGGGAAAAATCAACGCAAGCTCAAGAAGTAGCAACTGCCTGTAGGAACCCCCCTTTCCAACTCCTTGGCCGAAGTTGAGTCTAGTCTTTGAAAATTGTTTTACTAACATGGTTGTGTGGCTTACGGGCCCACGTCACCATTGGGTGGTATTAGGATCTTTTATTCCTCGTCTATGCTCTGGGACTTTGGTCTCTCTTCTATTGAGGTTAAATGACTTTGCTAACTCTAACATTAGGATCTCGTGATCACATTCACCCGGAGATTTGTATTACCCCTTTTCTTGAATTGAAGGTCAAGATCTGCTTCACATTGTCCACTGACCACAGGATCCTGATACCAAGGGCACCTTGTGTCGACACTTACAATCCCTCTCTCCAGTGGTTAACTCCGAGGATGATGTAGCTTTTTCTATGTCCCATTGTTCTACCCCTCCATCACGTTCCCGCGTGCCACTTAGTATGTATAGGATGTTTCTCTTGTCCGAACTCATACGAAACGGTGTGTACTTGGCTCAAAATATGTAGATGTATGTCTTCAATGACTACTGCTTTGTACATATTGCGCCTTTGCTCACTGTTCAGGTTACATCATGAATGACATCAAACACTTGTTCCACCCCTTTGCTAAACTAACCCCTGTTACTTTTAAGGAGGATGGTTAGAACCGCTGGTCGTGATCGTGGTGGCGACAATCCGCCACCTCTGAATACATGGTCGGAATGATACAACAGTTGAGCTGAATCACCAGTTCATGGAAGGAGTCATGGCTCAGTTTCCGCGCCCCAATATGAATCAGCAACCAGCCCCAGTGACTGCAAGACTTTGCGCGTCTCAACCTTGTCATCTACCGCCGCTCAGCTCAGCCCCTTGATGCTGATGACTGGCTCCGTGACATCACTTTTGAGTTGGAGTTTGCTGATATAGCCCCTGCCAACTATGTCACCTTCATGGCTTACTACCTGAAAAGTCATGTTGTTCTATGGTGGGACATCCACTGGCGTTCCTTACCTGTTGGAACCACCATCACTTCCCCAGACTTCCAAACTGCATTCCACGGGCCAATGTCGAACCACCGTGGTTAGTCGCAACATCCTTGTTGAAATTGAAGGCTTGGAATTCCATTTTCCCCAATTGTTTTGAAGCGTCCAATATCGACCTCATTCTGGGAATGGAATGGTTGAGAACAACATACCGCTTCTATCATTTGCACCATGAAGACCATTGAAAGTGCAACTATCCCTAGGTGGTTTTGGTAATTCCTAAAAACATATAGCTCATTGAGCTAATGCTATTTCAAGATTAATATTTCAGGAAAGCTCAATGATTGGCATGGCATGGATGAGAAAAGTGGACCCCTCAAAATGCTAAGGAAAAAAGGATTGGCTCAAGCTCAAAGCTCAAGACTCTACATTTTCTATTTTAGTGATCCAATTTCACATTGAGTCTATAGGAAAAGCCAATACTATCAAGGAAGGATGAGGTGTTTCTTAACGAGGCTCTTGCTCAAAATGCTTAGTGATATGCTCCAAAGCCCTCAACTACTTTCTCACATCCACATATGACCTAAACCAAAAGTCAACGTTGGCCCCACCGATTCTTTCTATCCGGCGCCACCGAGTTTAGATGTCATAGCCACTGCTACAAACCCTAGGAAAATCGGTCTCACCAATAGGGATCTCGGTTTCACCGAGATGGGATTGTAATCTCTCTGTTTCTCTTCGTAATGTTTCAGTCCCACCAAGATTGCAATGTAAACTTTCTGTTTCCCTTTCGTAACATTTTGGTCTCACCGAAATGAGAGAATCGGTCCCACCGAGTTTACCTGACCAACTCTCTGGTTAGCTTATTACCAAAATCGGTCGCACCGAGTTTGTGTAATCGGTCTCACCGAGATTATATTATGCCCTAACCCTAACCATATTGGTCCTACCGAGTTGCATGTCGGTCCCACCGAAAATCCTAAGGGTCACTAGATTTGCTGAATCGGTCCGACCGAGTTTATCAATTCGGTCCCACCGAGATTGGCAAGTTGTGTGTAACGGTTAGATTTTGTGTGGAGGCTATATGTACCCCTCCACCTCCTCTTCATTCATGGAGAGAGCCATCAGGACGAACCTACACTTCCAACTTACATTTTTCTGAGAGAGAACCACCTACACTTGTGTTGAGGCCAAAGATATTCCATTCTTACCATATGAATCTTGATCTCTAGCCTTCCCCAAGTTGCTTTCCACTCAAATCTTCGTTCCACCAAATCCATATCCTGTGAGAGAGAGTTGAGTGTTGGGGAGACTATCATTTGAAGCACAAGAGCAAGGAGTTCATCATCAACACACCATTTGTTACTTCTTGGAGAGTGGTTTCTCCTAGATTGGCTAGGTGTCACTTGGGAGCCTCCGACAAGATTGTGGAGTTGAACCAAGGAGTTTGTAAGGGCAAGGAGATCGCCTACTTTGTGAAGATCTACCGCTAGTGAGGCAAGTCCTTCGTGGGCGACGACCATGGTGGGATAGACAATGTTGCTTCTTCGTGGACCCTTCGTGGGTGGAGCCCTCCATGGACTCGCGCAGCCGTTACCCTTCGTGGGTTGAAGTCTCCATCAACTTGGATGTACGATAGCACCACCTATCGGAACCACGACAAAAACATATGTGTCTCCTATTGCGTTTGAATCCTCCAAACCCTTCCCTTTACATTCTTGCAAGTTGCATGCTTTACTTTCCGTTGCTCATATACTCTTTGCATGCTTGCTTGAATTGTGTTAAGATTGCTTGACTTGTCCAAAGTTGCTAAAATCTGCCAAGAACTAAAATTGGGAAAAGGATAAGTTTCATTTGGTCAAGTAGTCTAATCACTCCCCTTCTATACATACTTTTGATCCTACAAGTGGTATCAGAGCTTTGGTCTCCATTTGTGTTGATTTCCATAGCTTTTGGTAGTCATAGCCTTGGTTTCACAACCTAGGAGAGTGTGGCGTCTAGTGAGGGAAATTACCATCGTAGAGGTCCTTACTTTGATGGTACTAATTTTGCTAGTTGGAAGCATAAGATGAAAATGCATATTCTTGGACATAACCCCGCCGTATGGGCTATTGTGTGTATTGGCTTGCAAGGTGAATTCTTTGATGGGAGAGAACCGAACCATGAAGCTACCGCGGAAGAGTTGAAGATGCTGCAATACAATGCTCAAGATTGTGATATCCTCTTCAATGGATTGTGCCCCGAAGAATTCAACAAAATCAGCCATCTTGAGAATGCAAAGGAAATTTGGGATACTTTGATTGATATGCACGAAGGTACTGACTCCGTCAACGAATCCAAGTTGGATGTGCTTCAAAGTCAGCTTGACAAGTTCAAAATGAAGGATGGTGAAGGTGTCGCTGAAATGTACTCTAGGCTTGCTCTTATCACTAATGAGATCGCCGTCTTAGGAAGTGAAGAGATGACCGACAAATTCATCATCAAGAAGATCCTAAGATCTTTGGACGGAAAATATGATAACGTATGACATTGATCCAAATGATGCCCAATTACAAAGATCTCAAGCCAACGGAAGTCATTGGAAGAACTATTGCTCATGAGATGTCACTCAAGGATAAGGAGGAGCTCCATAACAAGTCAAGTGGTGCTTACAAAGCCTCACGTGAAGCTCCCACATCATCAAGTGAGAAACAAACCTTCAATGAAGAATTGAGCCTAATGGTGAAGAACTTCAACAAGTTCTACAAGAGTAGAAGCAAAGAGAGAAGTTCCAAGTCAAGGTCCTACAATGACAAAAGATCTTCTAGTTGAGAGCGAAATTGCTACAATTGTGGAAGACCCGGACACTATTCCAATGAGTGTATGGAACCCTACAAGAGAAGAGAAGATTCTCCAAAAAGAAGAAGTAGAAGAGAAGAATCACCATCAAGAGAGAGGAGTAGAGATGATCGTTATGAACGAAGAACATCCTGGAGAAGCAAGGATTCGGAAAGAAAGGACATGTCATCAAGGAGCGACACAAAACGAAGACATCAAGCTCATGTTGGTGAATGGGTATCCGGCACCGACTCTGACAATCACTCCGAGAGAAGCTATCACTTGGACTCCGAATATACTCAAGATGAAGGTGTTGCCGGTCTAGCACTTGTGTCAACCAACTCCTACGACATATTTGATTCACCAAATGAAGGACTTGGAAGATGCTTCATGGCTAAAGGCCCAAAGGTATCACACCCCGAGTATGTCAATTTCAATAGTGATGAAGATGACTTGTTAGGTGATGATGATTTACTTGTTGACAACTCTAGTGATGAATACTATGATGAAACGTCAATTAATCATGCTAATCGAGATAAAACGAATGACAATGATAAGGAGAAGATTGAGTTTCTAACTAAAGAACTAAACACTCTTATGTTAGCTCATGAAACTATCTTAGGAGATCATCGAGAACTTTTAAGGACTCATGAGAAATTACGTTTTGAAAAGCTCAACCTTGAGCAAGTGCATGAGTTCTTAAAGGCAACCAATGATGATCTTCGCAAGAAAAGTTCTTCTTACATTGCCAAGCGTTTGCTCTTATCCACTTACATGCCTCAAGTCAAGTCTAGTAACAAGAACAAGAAAGATTCTTCCTCTAGTAGTAACAATAATCATGCTAAATCCATTGTTGTTGCTTCTAGTAGTTCTCTTGATTCCACTAATGATTCTCTTAGCCAAGTTACACTTGAGCAAGAAAATAGCTTATTGAAGGAAATTATAGAGAAAGGTGTTTACAAGAGCCTTGCTGGGAGTAAGCAATTTGAGGAAATTGTACGTAAGCAAGGAAGGCACCGGAAGAACCAAGGTGTTGGTTTTGAACAAAGGTTCAATGCCAATGGAGTTGAGTGGGAAGAAGATCAATACCCTGAGACGAAGTTTGTTCCTCAACAAAAGAGGTATGATCCTACTTCCTTCAAAGGGACACAAGCTCAAGATGATCTTCCACCACAAGACCACGAGCAAAAAAGGCAAGGATAATCTTCAAGAGGAAATTGATGCAATTGAAGAAGCACCCAAGGCCTTGGTCAAGTGGGTTCCCAAGACTACATCAAGTTCTACTTCATCAAGTACGACTACAACTCCAAGGATTCCCATCAAGATGATGTGGATCCCGAAGAAGAGGAACTAGAGAGTTCTTGAGGGTGACTCCACCAACATACTTCACTCTTATCATTTTGGCAAGAACAAGTGCAATCAACTTCCACATCTTGCACTAGTTCAAGGAGTCACAAACCCTCTTGTTGGTAAGACAAGGGACAAGGTAACCTAATGCTTACATAGACATCATCTTGTGTGCGCATCACTCTATGTCTATGGATATCCTTGTTTGTTCCTTGTGGGACTAACCTGTGTAGGTATTGAAAGTGCAACTCACTCCAAAGGTTTGCTCCAAATGATCTACATCAACATTGAGCATCCACATCTTAAACACCTACATGAAGTCATCATCGACAAAAACCGAGGTTAGTTCATCCCTCTTAGGGGGATCTCACATCTAGGGGAGCTTTTCTCTAAAATTGAGCTAAAAGCAACTCTAATGGTGTGAACACAACAACGCTTTATGAAAAAGTGGCAACCCCACTTGTGCTTAAACGATGAGTATGACCTATGATCAAATGCTCTCATTTGACTCCTAAGTCAATATACTCATATATAGATGACCTAGTCATCGCCAATTGCTTGATAGATGCTAGAATTAGTTGTGCATGCTTTGCCACATATTTCATTTGCCATTTTATTGTGTGAGCATGTTGGTTGCATAATTTACTCATTCGAGGACATCCACTTATTGTTTTGATTGCTTGGTTCCTTTTTCTTTTGCCAAGTGGATGGACAAGAATGCCTAAGAACCTTCTCTAGCTATCTATGCTTTTCTTGTCTGAAACTCAATTCATGCTACATCACAAAGTTTGATCAAGTCAGATTCGAACCACTCTGTGTGAGGAGCACTCGAAGTCCCTGATTCATCATAGTAAACTTCCAAAACTTCTTTGTCTGTTTCGGTCTGACCGATTCATCCATTTCGGTCATACCGAGATCACTAAGTCGATCTAGGTTTTCAATCTCGATGCAACCGATTTGAACTTTTTGGTCACACCGACTTGCAGTAACTGCTTGCAGTTATGCATCTCAGTGCCACTGAGATGTTCCACTCGGTCACACCGACAGGGTCAGGCTATATATATCCCCAGGCCAAAATTTGGAAAATTATCCGAACCCCTTCGCCCGCGCTCAGCCTGCTCTGCCTCCCTGGGTCTCTGGGTCGTCCTCCTCATTGCCAGCTGCCTCCCGCCGCTGGTCTCCGCCGCCGTCAACGGAAATCATCTCCGCCGTTGCCGCCGTAGCAGGTCCATCGCCGCACTTAGGGTATGGACTTGGTCCTTGTGCTAATCTCACTCCGATTCCTAGCACATTGTTTTGCCATGTATCTTTCCACGATTGAGATCACTCTATCCAGCGAAATCACTCTGTAGTTTAGTTGTGGATTGAAAATTTAGGGTTAGGTTTCCGTCGAAATCATCTCGGACCAACCGAGTTGTTGAAATCGGTTCCATCGATTTGGCTAAGGCCATTGCACATGTGATTCTCGGTCTGACCGAGAATTGCAAATCGGTGTGACCGAGTTCAATTCTTTGTGAAACCCTAGCAGTCTCGGTGCCACCGAACTATGACTCGGTCTGACCAAGTTCACTAGTTTAGGTTCCAAAAGCTGCTTCGGTATCACCGAGTTTTCAAATTGGTAGATCCGAAATGCTTTCTGTGGAAAACTAAAACTAAGTTTTTAACTCATTCTTGTGCAAAAACCCCTGTACTTTGTGATGCTCATCTACTCTACCTCATATATAATCTATTCACAGGGTCTGCTGTCAGTGTTTGCATCATGTCAGATTAGAGTGACAGTCAGAACAAGTCTGAGGAGCAAGTTAACATGAGTGAGGGCACTAGTCCCTCTAGCAGCTTGTATGAGGGAAGCAGGAGTACACCCAGCAACTTGCCTAAGGCAGCCACCAGGACCAGAAAGAAGAGAACCTCGGATTCTGAGGATGAGGACTATGTGGATGTTGAGGAAGAGGCCACCTCAAAGAGGAAAGTCCTGAAAAAGGAATATGGCACAGCTGCTGCCACTAAGCCAGGAATGAAGACAAAGATTCCTGCCAAGAGAGTTCCTATGTCAAAGGCCAGAACATCTCAAGAAACTTTGGGATCTGCACCCAAAGAACAGGTTGTGGCAGAGAAGAAAAGGAAGGAAAGGGTCAAGAAGACCACTGCCAGAGTGCTTGGCAGATCATCAATTATGAGAGATGAAGAGGAAGAGGAAGAGGATGCAGCACCAGCACCCAAAGCTCAAAAGCTTATGGGAGATGCAATTAAGGTAGGGGCTGCTCCATCTAAGACCAAAACTGCTCCTAAGACTGCTGCTCCAGCTCCAAAGCCAAAACCCAAGAGGAGCACCAGGAACATCCCTGCTGAGGAGAAGAACAAGGCCCCAGTGCCTCAAGCTGCTGAAGAAGAAGAGGATTCTGTTGTTTTGAGGAAGTTGAAGCCCAAGATCCCTGATCACAATGATGCACACCCAGTTGCAGAGAATATGAAAATCAGGAAGGATTCGGGATTGAGGCTATGGAGAGAGTCTGATCCATATGCCACCAGGATAAGGACTGTTGTGGACTACAGATTCCACACTGAGGAACAACAGGACTTCTATGAGACTGTTTTACTTGAAAAGAAGCCCATAGTGTGTGACATGAGATGGGTTGATTGGAAATTCATTGAGGAAAATGAGGATCACTTCCCTGGTGTATATTACAGCTTCAAGGCATGTGGAGTTGATGAGTTTGTGGCTCAGAAGCTCACAAAGTGGAATGATGAGCTTATTATGCAGTTCTACTCCACAGCTCATTTCTACCCAGATGGAAGGATTGTCTGGATGTCTGAAGGTACTAGGTACCAGTCAAAAGTTGAAGAATGGGCAAAATTGATCAATGCTCCTAAGGAGAATGAAGATGACTTGGATGTCTATGCCAAGAAGAAGAAGGATCACAACACCATGGCACATATGTACAGAGAGATCCCAGATGCTGCTCTTGAGACACACAAATTTGGATCAGTACATTACCTTCTGTCAGGTTTGCCAACAATCAACTGGATCCTCAGGCACACTCTATTGCCAAAGTCAGGTGATCACAAGATGGTCAGAGGCCATGCAATTAACCTGCTTCACATATTTGATGTGCCTCAAAAGTTAAAAGTCATGAGCCTAATTGTGGAAACTATAAAGAGAACAGCTGCAGATCAGAAGAGAAGTTGTGGGTATGCCCCACAGATCTAGGAGATAATCAACTCCAAGATGGGCACTGGCACATATCTCTTGGACAAGGAACATATGCCCATCTACCCAGACTTTGAGGAAAACACTGTGGTGATTGATGAGAATGAACCATCTTCTGTGCAAGCACAAGCAAAGAGGGAGAAGGCAAGGACTGAAAAGGCTGCAAAGATGCCAACCATTGATGAGGCATCTTAGTATCTTCTGAAAAGCAAGCAAGATCAGCTTGGCTACTTGATTGCCTCCACTCTGAGGATTGAAAAGGGATTGGCCACCCTGGCTCAAAACCAGGAGAGCTTGGAGAGGATCATGGAGCAGAAGTTCTATGATTTAGATGTGAAGGTCACTGAGATACAGTCAGTTGTTGAGCAACTTCAGGATGAAGTGCAGGATAAGAAGGGAAAGTCTACCACTGATGCTTTTGCTAGAGTGCCCAGAGGACAGAGATCTGCTGCAGTGCCAGTTACAGACACTAGAGCAACTTCATCTGCACCAGCTACAGCTTCAGTGCCACCAGCTCCAGCACCCACTCCACCAGCTCCATCTACATCAACTGATGCCTTCGTCCTTGGAGTTTATCTACACCACCACCTGAAGACCAAGCCTCAGAGTTGATCTAGCACTATCCATTTTTTATGAACTTTTTGGTAACTTGTTGCCAAAGGGGGGGAATGTATAGATCGTAGGCTTCGAGAGAGAGTGTTGCTCTTTGTTCTCTCTTGTTTTTGGTGGTTGAACTTTGTCATTTGCTTGTTTGAGATACTTTATGCTTTTGTGTGATACTCGGATGATCATGTGTTTAATCATATGCTATCTTAATGCTTGTTGGATGAAATTATCCTTTTATATCCCCATACGATCATTCACTTTGCTTGCTGATGAGTGCATGTATTTAATTATTATCATTTTGAGCGCTCCACCAAGATGTATGTGACATGGAAGAGTAACCCATGATCCTAACTCATTGTGCATTTGCAGTCCAAAGAAAATCTTAAACTATGCACAAATTTAGGGGGAGCTCTTGCTTTTCACAAACTTCTCAAAGCGACAATGTTTTTCACTCTTATTATCATTTGTCGAAGCTTTGATCTATATGTTGTCATCAATTACCAAAAAGGGGGAGATTGAAAGTGCAACTATCCCTAGGTGGTTTTGGTAATTCCTAACAACATATAGCTCATCGAGCTAATGCTATTTCAAGATTAATATGTCAGGAAAGCTCAATGATTGGCATGGCATGGATGAGAAAAGTGGACCCCTAAAAATGTAACGACAAAAGGATTGGCTCAAACTCAAAGCTCAAGACTCTACATTTTCTATTTTAGTGATCCAAGATCACATTGAGTCTATAGGAAAAGACAATACTATCAAGGAGGGGTGAGGTGTTGCTTAATGAGGCTCTTCCTCTAAATGCTTAGTGATATGCTCCAAAGCCCTCAACTACTTTACATACACATACGACCTAAACCAAAAGTCAAACTCAGCCCCACCAATTCTTTCTATCCGGCGACACCGAGTTCAGATGTCATAGCCACTGCCACAAACCCTAGGAAAATCGGTCTCACCGATAGGGATCTCGGTTTCACCGAGATGGGATTGTAATCTCTCTGTTTCCCTTCGTAACGTTTCGGTCCCACCGAGATGAGCGATCGGTCCCACTGAGATTGCAATGTAAACTCTCTCTTTCCCTTTCGTCACATTTCAGTCTCACCGAAGTGAGCGAACCGGTCCCACCGAGTTTACCTGACCAACTCTCTGGTTAGCTTATTACCAAAATTGGTCTCACCGAGTTTGTGTAATCGGTCTCACCGAGATTACGTTATGCCCTAACCCTAACCATATCGGTCCTACCAAGTTGCATGTCGGTCCCACCGAAAATCCTAACGGTCACTAGATTTGCTGAATCGGTCTGACCGAGTTTATCAATTCGGTCCCACCGAGATTGGCAAGTTGTGTGTAATGGTTAGATTTTGTGTGGAGGCTATATATACCCCTCCACCTCCTCTTCATTCGTGGAGAGAGCCATCAGAACGAACCTACACTTCCAGCTTACATTTTTCTGAGAGAGAACCACCTACACTTGTGTTGAGGCCAAGATATTCCATTCTTACCATATGAATCTTGATCTCTAGCCTTCCCCAAGTTGCTTTCCACTCAAATATTCTTTCCACCAAATACATATCCTGTGAGAGAGAGTTGAGTGTTGGGGAGACTATCATTTGAAGCACATGAGCAAGGAGTTCATCATCAACACACCATTTGTTACTTCTTGGAGAGTGGTGTCTCCTTGATTGGCTAGGTGTCACTTGGGAGCCTCCGACAAGATTGTGGCGTTGAACCAAGGAGTTTGTAAGGGCAAGGAGATCACCTACTTCGTGAAGATCTACCGCTAGTGAGGCAAGTCCTTCGTGGGCGACGGCCATGGTGGGATAGACAAGGTTGCTTCTTCGTGGACCCTTCGTGGGTGGAGCCCTCTGTGGACTCGCGCAGCCGTTACCCTTCGTGGGTTGAAGTCTCCATCAACTTGGATGTACGATAGCACCACCTATCGGAACCACGACAAAAACATATGTGTCTCCTATTGTGTTTGAATCCTCCAAACCCTTCCCTTTACATTCTTGCAAGTTGCATGCTTTACTTTCCGTTGCTCATATACTCTTTGCATGCTTGCTTGAATTGTGTTAAGATTGCTTGACTTGTCCAAAGTTGCTAAAATCTGCCAAGAACTAAAATTGGGAAAAGGATAAGTTTCATTTGGTCAAGTAGTCTAATCACCCCCCTCTAGACATACTTTTGATCCTACAACCGTCCATCTACTACATCCTTCAAGTGAGATAGTAGGCTACCATGCTCATCTTATTCGAAATGCCCAAGCATAGATTTATTCCTTGAATGCGTTAAATTCTTCTCCTCTTGTGAGAATTGGAAATGCTCCAGTCATTTGTGAATTCCAAGATGCCTTTCCAGAAGAACTACCCAGCCCATGACCTTGAACTTGCTGAAGTTAAATTTGCACTAAAGTTGTGGCGGCATTATCTTCCTAATAATCATTGTGAGATCTTCGCCGATCATGAACGTCTGAAGTAATTGTTTACTTAGCTAGATATGGATGTCCGTCAGTAGGGATGTATGGAAACAATCAAATACTATGACTATGGTATTTCTTATAGCCCTGGCAAGGCTAATGTCAAGGCTGATGCCCTCAGTCATAAGACTTATTGCAACAACCACATGTCTTATAAAGCTCAACCCCTGAAGGATGATCTCGCTTACAGAGAGCATCCAATCTGCGTTCACATTCAAGCTGAACATCGCGCTTGTCTGAGGGCCATCAAATTCTTAAATTCCATGGTCAAATCATTCTGAAGATGAAGCCACTTGGGAACGCGAGGCTTGTCTTCGTGATGAATACCCCTTTTTTTCCTTCTACCTCCTAAATCTCGAGACGAGATTTCTTGTACTGGAGGAGAATTGTGACACCTGGATAATTAAGCTACAGTAATCCCCTGCTAATGTTGCCAGGTCATCACTCCTACTGTTGCTAATCCTCACTTGCATTCAAACACCATTCAAATTTAAATTCAAATTAAATACCAAAATTCAAATTTCTCAAACATGAAAACTAAAATGTTCAAAGTGTTGAAAATATTCCATAACTAATTATGGTGGTGAAGCAACATTTTTTATAAAGTGGTTTAATGCTCTTACATAATTAAAGAGCTGCTGAAAATTAATTAAATGCCTTTTATAAATATTAAAATATTAAACTATTTTATTTAAGTGCCAAATTGTTTGTGGCGGTGGCATAATTAATAATACTAATTTAGGGTCTAGTTATATATTTTATAAATCTAAAAATAAAATGAAACTAAAAGAAAAATAGAAGCTATTTAAAAGAAAAGAAAAGGCAAATAACAACAATGGAGAAGGCCCCTACCCCCCCCCCGGCCCAACCCCCACCCGGGCCGGCCCAGCCAGGCCACCCACCCCATTGGGTCGCCTCCCCCTTCACTGCTCCTCCGACCCACGCCGCTACAGGGTGCGGTCGCCGCCGGACCACCTCGTTGGTGACGCCCCAGTGAGGATAAGGGTGCCAGCACCCCCCACCTCGGACTCTCCTCCCCACTCGCCCAAAATATCTCCTCTCCCATCTACCTCTCGCTCTACGGCATCTTGGAGCCGAGCCCGGTGAGGTCGTCGCCTCCGCCCTGACTGTCCGAGGCCGTCTCTCCCACCTCGCCGTCGCCCTCCCCCGCCTCGCTGGACCACCTCACACTTGGCCTCCCTCTTGATATATCTCCAACGTATCTATAATTTTTGCTTGTTCCATGTTGTTACATTATCATTCTTGGATGTTTTACAATCATTTTATAGCAACTTCATAACATTTTTTGGGACTAACCTATTGACATAGTGCCCAGTGCCAGTTGTTTTTTTGCTTGTTTTTTACTTCGCGGAAAATCAATACCAAACAGAGTCCAAATGCAGCAAAAACTTATTGGAGATTTTTTTGGACCAGAAGACATCTAGTGGGCCAAATAAGTACCAGAGGGGAGCTCCGAGGGGGTCACACCCCACCAGGGTGCGCCTAGAGGCCCAGGCGCACCCAAGTGGGTTGTGCCCACCTAAGTGACCTCCCGCACCACCTATTCGCCCTATAAATTCCAAATATTCCAAAAAACCTAGAGGAGTCGATAGACTAGAAGTTCCGCCGCCGCAAGCCTCTATAGCCACGGAAAACCAATGTAGACCTCGCTCCGGCACCCCCGACGTAATATTCAAGTAAGATCCAAGCAACTGAGCTTGGGGATGCACTGGAAGGCATCCCCTCTTTCGTCTTCAACATTATCGGTAACCTCACTTGGAGCTATATTTTTATTCGTCACATGACATGTGTTTTTCTTGGAGCGTCATTTTATTTTCTTTTGATTTGCTTTCTGTTATTTATAATAATGTTTTGCTTCTTTAGCTTCAATAAAAGTGTCAAGTATAGCCTTTTCCATGCTTATTTTGCAAGTCTATATGTGGTTGTTTGAAAACAGAAAGTTGCATGCTAGTGCATGAATTGTTGAAAAATGACAGAATGCGATAAAATGTTTAATTTTTTCACAATAAGCTATGACAAATTTTCTACAGTGTGGTAATCTTTCAGATTTTTCGGAGGTAGAGAAGTATGAATCCTCTTGCACTCTTTACAGACTGTCCTGTTTTGACAGATTGTTGTTATGTTTGCATTGTTTGCATATGTTTGCCTATTTAATGACTCTATTTGAGGATAGGAGTATTAAATACGCAAAGGCATTTAGTATGCAATGTTAAATAATAATTTTAGTGATGTGCTACAGTAGAGAATGATAAGGTTTTGCATTGGTTTATACTAACTTATCTCATGATTTCTTGTTGAGTTTTGTGTGGATGAAGTTTTTAAGATTTAGGGAAACTGTATTATGAGAAGGAATTAAGGAGACACAAAAGCTCAAGCTTGGGATGCCCAAGGCATCCCAAATTAATATTTCAAGAAGTGTCAAGCATCTAAGCTTGGGTATGCCCCGGTAGGCATCCCACCTTTCTTCATTAACAATTATTGGTTAGTATCGCTTGAGCGTAAGTTTTTGCTTCTTCACATGATGTGTGCTATTCTTGGAATGTCATTTTATTTTGTTTTGCTTGCTGTTATAATAAAATACTTAGATCTGAAAGTTTTTAAATAAGAGAGAGTCCTCAAATAGATACCAATTTACTTAACTACTCACTTGATCTTCACTTATATATTTTTGGAGTTGTTTGTTATTTTCTCTCATGCTTCACTTATATTATTTTGAGAGATCAAAAATTTTATGCTCATGTTCTTCACTTAGATTTGTTTGGGCTTGTCAAAAGCAACTTATGAAACTAGTCCCAAAGTGATAGATATTCAAGAGGGGTATCTAAAAACTTTCATGAAGATCATTGGACAAATTAAACTTGATGATTTGTAATAGTTTTGAGATATGATGATAGTGATATGTGAGTCATGTTGGTGAGTAATTATGATTTAGTAAGAATACTAGTGTTAGGGTTTGTGATTCCCTATGCAAGCACAAAAGTCAATAGTTATGCAATGAAATTACACCCTACTTGTGGGATGTGGTGCATTATTCGGTGTTAGTTATGCTTAATGCTCGCTTATGTGATTTTTTGTTTCTTGGTTGGTTGCTTCCCAATCTATTAGCTAGCCTCCACTTGTACTAAGTAGAAATACTACTTGTGCATCCAAAATCTTTAAACCTAGTTTTGCCATATGAGTCCACCATACCTACCTATATGTGGTATTCACGTGCCGTTCTAAGCAAATTTGTATGTGCCATCTCTAATTTTCAAAATAAATTTTCCTTTTTGTGTGCTCGTACCGCTCATGAAGCGGCAGGGGGTGACTAATATTTTCCATGCTAGATGTGTTATTATCAAGATGAGTGTTTATTCACTTGTCATTGCACGAGAGTGCGGCGGTCATAGGGATGCCCAGTCTCGAAATGAAAAATGAAATTTAGTTTATGTTGTCAAATAATAAATTCCTTGGAAAGTGTTGGTCTGGATGATATCTGTGGATACGGCTAGCCATGGAATGTGAAAGGGTGGTGGAAAAGGAATAAACTTTATTTTTTGTTTGGGAACCACCTATGATATGTCTAGCATGGAAAGTGTTGGGAATTACTCGGTCATTTTCGTTGAAGGTAAAAGTATGCCTCTCAAAAAAATTATCTCTCAATTTAAGCTTTGAGCTCTGGCACATCTACAAATCCCTACTTCCCTCTACGAAGGGCCTATATATTTACTTTATGTAATTTTTATTTTTATTTGAGTCTCCATCTTATCTTATAAACCACCAACTAAGGGGCACTATGGTCATACTTGAGCATTGGATGTAGCTAATATGCGAGTATGTTTCATGAATGGATCAATGATTGATCATCATGGGCTAGGGATAACTTGCTTTAGTGTTGATATTCCGAAAGACATGGTTGCTTGTTGATATGCTTGAGTATTGAAATCTTCATGTCAAAACTAGACTATTGCTTTGAACCATATAAAAGTCCAAATGTACATGCTACAAAAGAAAAGAATATGTGATGAACATGTTAGGCAGCATTCCACATCAAAAATTCCGTTTTTATCATTTACCTACTCGAGGAAAAGTAGGAATTAAGCTTGGGGATGTCGATACGTCTCCAACGTATCTATAATTTTTGCTTGTTCCATGCTGTTATATTATTATTCTTGGATGTTTTACAATCATTTTATAGCAACCTTATATCATTTTCTGTGACTAACCTATTGACATAGTGCCCAGTGTCAGTTGTTGTTTTTGCTTGTTTTTTACTTCGCAGAAAATCAATACCAAACGGAGTCCAAATGCAGCGACTTTTTGGAGATTGTTTTTGGACCAGAAGGCATCCAATGGGTCAAAGAAGTGCCAGAGGGGAGCCCCGAGGGGGCACAACCCACCAGGGCGCACCTGGAGGCCCAGGCGCGCCCAAGTGGGTTGTTCCCACCTCGGTGACCTCCCGCACCGCCTCTTCACCCTATAAATTCCCAAATATTCCAAAAACCCTAGAGGAGTCGATAGATTAGAAATTCCGCCGCTGCAAGCCTTTGTAGCCATGAAAAAACCAATGTAGACCCTATTTCGGCACTCCGCCGGAGGGGGAAATCATCATTGGTGGCCATCTTCATCATCTCGGCGGCCACCATGATGAGGAGGGAGTAGTCCACCCTCGGGACTGAGGGTTTGTACTAGTAGCTATGTCTTTAATCTCTCTCTCTCTTGTGTTCTGGATATGTCACGATCTTGATGTATCACGGGCTTTGTTAATATAGTCGGATCATATGGTGTTTTCCCCTCTGTATCTTGTTGTGAATTGAGTTTTCCTTTTGAGAGTTTGTGATACACACACAATATCACCACACGTATCATCAGTTGATAATTCTATACAAGTTGAACCAGTTAAGGAATCAAGCCATGAAAAAGTTGCAAAAAATAATCCTACATGTGCCGCCAAATTTCATCAAGGAAAGGATGGTGTGTTGCGTCAAATATGTGGATCATGGTTCAGCGGTACAAGAAAATTAAACCGGGTTTAATTTTGGTGCTTGCTAGACATGATGAGTTTCGTAAATATATGACACATGATGTACGTGAAATAAATAGTCTGCCGCATGTGAAAGTGCAACGATGGATACACAAGAAATGCAAGAGTCAAGAGGAGCCACAGCCAGATGATGTTATTCCCACGTTTTGTATGCCTCCACGGAATATTAGGATCGGCAGCTTCCTTTTCAATCTCCAAGCCAATATATTTGATGGAAGTGCTAAAGATAAGTTCCCATGTGTTATTTAAATTGGGCTTTATCCCATTAGGTAGTGCTATACGTGAGTAGAAAAAGTAGTGTTTTTCCTTGTAAAAAGGTCCACGTATGTTATAAACGTGATGACCAAGTCGTATTGATAAGAGTCCAGATTGTGTTGGCTTTCGGCCAGGTGCGTGCGTGAGGGTCGGCTATATAATAGCCAATGTGCGGCAGATGAGAGGTCAGATTAGTTTTGAGTTTTTTTGGGAGTTATGAAATATACAGAAAAACGTCCAGGTCGCGGACGACCATATTGTGTGTATTATCTGTGATTTTCCCATCGAGGAAATTACTAGCGATGGAGGGTTGATCATCACATCGACGCCTACGTGCTGATCCGAGGAGATCATTATTTTTTGTTCGTGTATTTTCATACGCGGGTGAGAATTATTCTTGGAGGTTGCGATAAGGAATTGTTGATCGAGCATCGCCGTGAAAGATCGGGCCATCTACGTGTGCGAATTAGCATCTCGCTAGTTTGTGCCTCATCAGTTTGTTTTATCGGATTGAATACTTTTATGGATTTGACAGCACTTGATGTATGTCTTTCTATGAATACTCGTGGTGACAATGGGGTATCATATTGATTCACTTGATATGTATTTTGGCACTCAACTTGCGGATTCCCGAGGTGACATTGGGGAAATCTATGCATAGGGGTTGATGCACATTCTTGTCTCTGTTTCTCCGGGATTAATCTTGGGGCGCTCTTTGAGGTTAGTTGTGTTGGATTGAGTATTATGAATCTGAATGCATATCGTATAATCAACTCATGGATACTCGTGGTGACATTGGAGTATCTGGGTGACATTAGAGTTGGTTCATGTGTATCATATGGTGTTATTTTAGTACGAACTCTTGGTTAGATCAATCGGAAATAATAGCTTGGTGTTATTTTAGTATGAACTCTAGGATAGATTGATCAGAAAGAATACCTTTGAGGTGGTTTCGTACCCCACAAACAATTTCTTCTTATGTTCTCCGCAAGATAGGAACTTTGGAGTGATTCTTCATTGCATGTTGAGGGATGGTTTTATGATCCAATTATATTAGCATTGTTGAGAGATTGCACTAGCGAAAGTACGGACCCTAGGCCTCATTTTCAAGCATGGAAATGCCGTTTGTGCTCCGTTTTATCAATTGCTACCTTGCTGTTTTTTATTGTTACTATTACAAAAATCAATATCTACTATCATTACTATGCTTGTATCACCTTTTCTTCGCCGAACTAGTGCACCTATACAAATTACCATTGTATTGGGTGTGTTGGGGACACAAGAGACTTTTTATTATTTGGTTGCAGGGTTGTTTGAGAGAGACCATCTTCATCCTACGCCTCCCATGGATTGATAAACCTTAGGTCATCCACTTGAGGGAAAATTGCTAATGTCGTACAAAACTCTGCGCTTGGAGGCCCAACACAAGTCTACAAGAACAAGTTGTGTAGTAGACATCACCTCTCCCCTGCAACACAAGTGAGCTCCGCTGTCCATTCCACCTCCCTTTTTCCCCGTCGATTTGGCCGCCGGGGATGTTCTTACCCGAGCTTGGTCGCCATGGCCGGAGCTCCACTAGCCGCTCCCCTGGCCGCGTCCACTACACCCGGACCATGCCCTGACTGCGCCGACTGTGTGCCCCACCCGCGCCTGTCGATGCAACAAACCCTGGGTTTGTTGCCCAGACTGTGCATAGGCACGGGAGCAAGATTACAACACTAGACCAAGCCAAAGTACAAGAGATCAAGATCTTCAAAGGACCAACAAGCAGATCAAGAGGGCCAAGACCAAGCCAGAGGAGTAAGAAGCCACCAGGAGACAAGCCTCCCTTGCCGGGCAGGCGAGCCTGGCGAGGATGGGGTTACCCCCGAAAGAACCCCCCCCCCACCCCCACCCCCCAAGACGCCCCGGCAGGGCCTGCCGGGAATCGCGGAGACGGAACCACCTCACCACGATGCACATCGTCAATCAGTGTGGTGTCAAGATGCAAAGTGACTAAGTGGCAGCCATTTGCCACATGGCAGCCTCCTTCTATAGGAAATACCTATAGGCGACACCCGTCCTGCGACATGTCGAGTGAGCAGGCGCGAAGCTGGCAAAACAGCCCAGCAAGGCTTGTCGGGCAAGCGATGATGTGATGTTGAGTAGCGCATTTAATGCGCCCTGTCAGGCTGCAGAGTTAGGTATGATAGCACTATTTGCTTTCTTATCAGTGCATAATGACTAATTTGCCACTGTGGTGACCCCTTAGCCTATAAAAGGAGGCCCATGGCAACCTTAGAAAGGGTTGGACCCTGGATTAGCAAATCCAGCCCCTCACATTTCATACGCACTTAGCCGTTTCGTCCTGAGGCCACCCTGCCGAGCAAATGTGCTACGACCACCACCATCAACCCACCAAAGCAGGAGTAGGGTTTTACGCCTCACGATGGCCCGAACCTGGGTAAAATTGCTCATGTGATCTTTGTCGTGCTGCCCCATGCTCTTCTGCTCTTTGTGCAACGTTACATCCCCCCGCCGAACCAGCAAGGGTCCCTTGGTCCCATAGGTGGCCCTGGTTTCCCATGACATCTTTGGCACGCAAGGTAGGGGGAATCACTTGCGCGAACCTGAAGGCGTGAACAGCGTGTCATGTTCATCGCCATCTTCATCTTCGACGGCGCCATCGACCATGGTGCCCAAGAAGAAATCCGGTGCTTTAGGTCACCCGTCCACCTCGAAGGCTCCGCCGCCAGCAGCCACTAACGCTGCGGGGGATGCAGAGGTGCGCGAGGACGTGAACGTTGCTGGGGATGTGGTCGGAGCAGGCGGCACTGTCACCACCTCCCCCATGGCCGAAGCGGGAGCAGGAGACACGGGAGGAGAGCAGCATCAGCAACATCCCGATGGCCATGCTCCACGAGGTACGGAAGAAGGGGTTATCCCAGTCGCGCCCCTTCCTCTCGCCGATGGGCACAGCCACAGTGATGGCGCTCGGTCCGGGGCGAATCGCCGCCCTCCGGCTGCCCCCACCACCGGAGCGACCGCATCGCGTGCACCTCCCCCAGGGCGAGTCGACCAAGTCGTTGCGCCCAACGGAGCTGCTGGCCCTCGAGAGCCTTCACCACATCACCATGTCATCCAAATGGCCGTCTCGCAACAGCAAGGACGTGGTGTTGTCACCGCTGGCACCGTCAGAAGACGAGCGACGGTGCGGTCTATATCATCATCACACATGCCAAGCACTGCTATGGAAACCATAGCGCGGGCCCAGCTGCTACTGAGGTTTCCGCCAGCGGCCGAGCAGATGGACGAGTGGCGTGCCATGATACGTCCATTTTGCATCATGTTTTCCGACTGTTACTTATGATGTTTTTATTCATAATAATGCTTTTTGGAGTAATTCGAATGCCTTTTCTCTCATAATATGCAAGGTACACACAAAGAGGGAGAATTCCAGCAGCTGGAAATCTGGACCTGCAAAAGCTACGTCGGGCCACCTATTCTGCACAACTCCAAACAAGCTGAAACTTCACGAAGATTTTTTATCAAATATATGATGAATATTGGAGCAAATAACTACCAGAGGGAGCCCACCAGGTGGGCACAACCCACCTGGGTGTGCCAAGGAGCTCAGGCGCGCCCTGGTGGGTTGTGCTCACCCAGGCCCACCTCCGGTGCCCATCTTCTGGTATATAAGTCATGTTGACCTAGGAAAAATAAGGGGAGGACTTTCGGGATGGAGCGCCGTCGTCTTGAGGCAAAACTTGGGCAAGAGCACTTTCTCCCTCCGGCGGAGCAATTCCGTCGGGGGAACTTCCCTCCTGGAGGGGGAAATCATCGTCATCATCATCACCAACAACTCTCCCATCTTGGGGAGGTCAATCTCCATCAACATCTTCAACAGCACCATCTCATCTCAAACCCTAGTTCATCTCTTGTGTTCAATCTTGTTACCGGAACTATAGATTGGTGCTTGTGGCTGACTAGTAGTGTTGATTACATCTTGTAGTTGATTACTATATGGTTTATTTGGTGGAAGATTATATGTTCAGATCCAATATGCTATTTAATAACCCTTTGATCTTGAGCATGATTATCATTTGTGAGTAGTTACTTTTATTCTTGAGGTCACGGGAGAAATCATGTTGCAAGTAATCATGTGAACTTGATATGTGTGCGATATTTTGATAGTATGTATGTTGTGATTCCCCTTAGTGGTGTCATGTGAATGTCGACTACATGACACTTCACCATATTTGGGCCTAATGGAATGCATTGTGGAATATCAATTAGATGATGGGTTGCAAGAGTGACAGAAGCTTAAACCTTGGTTTATGCACTATTCTGTAAGGGACCAATTGGATCCAAAAGTTTAATGCTATGGTTAGAATTTGTTCTTAATACTTCTCTCGAGTTGTGGATGCTTGCAGGAGGGTTAATCATAAGTAGAAGGCTTTTTCAAGTAAGAACCGCACATATCAAATTATCAAAGTACGGAACACGAATTAAACCAACATGATGAAAGTGACTAGATGAAAATCCCGTGTACCCTCAAGAACGATTTGCTTATCATAAGAGACCGGTTTGGCCTATCCTTTGCCTCAAAAGGATTAGGCTATCTTGCTGCACTTTTGTTACTACTATCGTTACTTGCCCATTACAAATTATCTTGCTAACAAACTACTCAGTTACTTACAATTTCAGCACTTGCAGGCATTACCTTACTAAAAACTACTTGTCATTTACTTCTACTCCTCGTTGGGTTCGACACTCTTACTTATCGAAAAGAGCTACAATTGATCCCCTATACTTGTGGGTCATCAAGGCTATTCTCTGGTGACGTTGCCAGGGAGTGAAGCGCCTTTGGTAAGTGGAATTTGGTAAGGAAACATTTATATAGTGTGCTGAAATTTATTGTCACTTGTTACTATGGAAAACAATACTTTGAGGGGTTTGTTCGGGGTATCTTCACCTCGACCGTAACCACAATAAGCTACCCCTCAACCTACTGCACCTACTGAAAATATTGAATATATAATTCCTTCGGGTATGATAGAAAAACTGCTAGCTAATCCTTATGCAGGAGATGGAACCGAACATCTGATATGCACTTGATATATGTAGAACAAATTTGTGGGTTGTTCAAGCTTGCAGGTTTACCCGAGGATGAAGTTATGAAAAAGGTTTTCCCTTTATCTTTGAAGGTAAAATCATTGGCATGGTATAGGCCATGCTATGATATTGGATCTTGGAATTGGAAACGTTTGAAATTGGAGTTCCACCAAAAAAATTATCCTATGCATCTAGTTCATCATGATCGGAATTATATATATAATTTTTGGCCTCTTGAAGGAGAAAGCATCGCTCTAGCTTGGGGGAGGCTTAAGTCAATGTTATATTCATGCCCCACTCATGAGCTCTCAAAAGAAATTATTATCCAGAACTTTTATGCTCGGCTTTCTCGTAATGATGAAACCATGCTCGATACTTCTTGCGTTGGTTCTTTTATGAAGATGAGTATTGAATTCCGGTGGGATCTTTTGGAAAGAATTAAACACAACTCTGAAGATGGGGAACTCGGCGAAGGTAAAGAGTCAGGTATTAAGCTTAAGTATGATTGTGTTAAATATTTTATGAATATTGATGCTTTTCAAAAGTTTAGCACTAAATATGGACTTGACTCTGAGATAGTAGCTTCCTTCTATGAATCATTTTCTACTCATGTTGATCTCCCTAAAGAGAAGCAGTTTAAATATCACCCACCTATTAAAGAAGAAATCAAAGAACCGGTACTAGTTAAAGAAGAAACTATACTTTTCAATGTTGATCCAGTTGTTCCTTCTGCTTATATTGAGAAACCACCTTTCCCTGTTAGGATAAAGAAACATGCTAAAGTTTCAACTGTGGTCAACAAGAGGTACATTAGAACACCTAAACCTGATGAACAAATCAAAGTAGAACCTAGTATTGCCATGGTTAAAAATCTCTTGGAAGAAGATATGGATGGGCATGTTATTTAATTCTGCGAAGAAGCTGCTAGAATTGCTAAACCTGATAAAAAGGATAAACATAGACCTGTTGTTGGCATGCCTATTGTCTCAGTTAAAATAGGAGATCACCGTTATCATGGTTTATGTGACATAGGCGCTAGTGTGAGTGCTATTCCTTACACCTTATATCAAGAAATTATGAATGACATAGCACCTGCAGAGATAGAAGACACATATGTTACTATTAAACTTGGTAGTAGAGACACTATATCACCAATTGGGGTTGTTAGAGATGTTGAAGTCTTGTGTGGGAAAATAAAATACCCTACTGATTTTCTTGTTCTTGGTTCCCCACAAGATGACACTTGTCCTATTCTCTTTGGTAGACCTTCCTTGAACACCGTTAATGCCAGAATAGACTGTGAGAAAATAAATTGTCTGTCAGGACCCCGATCCTAAGCCACATTGATCTAGCATGTAACACATCATATCACTTTGCGGCCTCACGCACGGTATCCCCACGGGTGCCACCATACCTGGCCCAGGACCGTTTGCGCCTTTTGGCTCACGTATATGATAGTGTCGCTAGCATCCATATGACAGAGAACCCGGGCCGACATGACTAGTCGTGAACCCAAAGTGGCACTAACTTACAAGGACAGGCATACATGACCCAGCAACGAACGTGTCGGTCATCAGCGAGTGAATTCGGGCTGTAGCAACTGGGCTAGCAGGACTCCGGGAATCCGGGATGTAGCAGGATAAAAGGACTCTGAAAGACACCGCGTGACATTTCCCCGAAAGGACAGACACATGATCGAAGAAGGACACATGCCGGCCACTCTAAGTGTTCCGGAGCAGTAGCAACTGGGCTAACAGGACTCCGGTACACCGGGCTGTAGCAGACTACCATGGCTCAGTGGAAGGACTAGACTACATTTCCCCATAAGAGAGGCTACCAAGGATGGACAACTAGGTTGTCGGATCCCATACATACCAAGCATTTCAATCATACACACAATATGCTCGATATGTGTAAATACAACATGGCATCACAACAGGACTCTACGACTCAAAGTATTTATTCATTAGGCTCCGAGGAGCCAAGTATTACAAACATGGGTCTCATGACCCAACATACAGAGCATACAAGCAAAAAGCGGAAGCATAAACATGTCTGAGTACAGTTAACTACAAATGAAAAAGGCTGAGAAGCCTGACTATCTACAAGACCCTCCCAAGGGTACAAGATCATAGCTGAGGTAACAAGCTAAACGTCGAAGTCCACCCGGTACTACTAGTGAGACTGAAGTCTCTCTGCAAAACATAAATTAAGCAAACGTGAGTACAAATGTACCCAGCAAGACTTATATCAGAACTATCTACATATGCATCAGTGTCAACAAAGGGGGTGGTGGAGTTTAACAGCAGCAAGCCAGCTTTGACTCAGTGGCTATCCTGAACTACGACTGCAGGTAACTCTTTTGAGGTGGCGCACACGAGTCCACATATTCACCAAATCAATACACCACTATGGACCCGCTTCCGTCTCCCTACGAGAACGCCATCCATAGCACTCACGCTTATCTTGCGCATTTTAGAGTATCCACTTTCACTTGTCTATGAGCTGTACAGGCAACCCAAAAGTCCTTTACCGTGGACACGGCTATTCGAATAGATGATGTTAACCCTGCAGGGGTGTACTTCTTCACACACGCTCTCGCCACTTACCGCCATGTACACATCATGTATCTCGGCAACCTTCAAGCGGAAGGCTGGCGAGGGTGTCGTCCATGACCTGACTAACCACACAAGTCTCTAGTCCAGGTTTATCGCCTATTCGGGTTCCATCCGCAAGGATATCCGGCCGGGGTTTCACTCACGGCCCCAAACGATGAGAGCAAGGTTCCGAGGCACCAAACGGACGTCCTGGTACACCGTGCCTCGTGTCTCTACCGCATCATAGCCCACCCCTAGGGTCAGTGCTACGCACGGCCCCCAACACATATCCTACAAACACCATAAACTAGTTGCAACTACTGGAAAGAGATCAAGTTGATTAATAAGTCGAGAGAGCTTGGAGTGCACGGAGCCCAATGTGTGGTAGTAGCTGTTCATGGATCAGGGGCTACTGTCTATGCGGTAATATTTTTCCTATATTTTAAACACTTACCTCAAAGCCTGTTAGAAGGCTGGCACAGGCTTCAGTCAGTCCGCTCTTGGCGGACTGAACCTTCTGGACCACCGCACTCATAATAGTACGGTGCTCCTCGTTGATGGAAGCGCTGCGAAGCGCTTCCAGCAGATTGTCCGGTGCCTCTGGATGGACAGAGGTCACCGGTACAGGCGTCTTGGTCCTCTTGGAAGGAGGCCGCCTGCCCGAGTCCGGAACCACTGGAGGTTCCAGTGCGGTGTTCGGATGAGGGCCGAACTCGGAGCCCTCAGGGGCCTTGTCCCCTCTGCTCCCGAAGTGCGGAAGGTCGCCTTGAGGCGCCTCCGGGACTGTCTTCCCTCGACCCGGTGCCTCATGAGACAATACCTCTGCGTCATCCGCAGGGTAAGGGGAGGTGGCGGTCGGAAGTGGATCGCTATCCATATCCGACGAGCCCAGGGAGCCGTCCGACGATACATCGATACGGGCTCGTGGCGGCCTGCATAATCATATTCGGCGTTAGGGGAAGCAGTGCAACGGAGGAATGCTATGAGTCACTCTGGTATCCGAATACTTACGACTTCCCCAGGGGCTTGGCCCTGGGCAGCCACTCGTCTTCGCCGTCGGCGGCGGTGGTAGTACTGTCCGGAAGGAGAGTCCTTCCCTTCTTGGACTGTAGCGACCAGACCTCAAACAGTCTGATCTCTGTGCTCCGGTGTCATCCCTGGATCAGTAATTCTGACACCACACAGTAGTCGGAGGATTTATAGCAGAGTAGCAATCACACACTTATTACATCGAGTGTCTCAAAAGAGAACTTATTACAATAAATATGGCTTAAGGCCATCTAATAACGATAACAGCGGAAGGCTTGGAAGATAAGTGAGTCCATCAACTCCAACGGCATCACTGAGTATAGAACCACGACCTAAAAACCCCTTAATCGTCGTCTGAAAAGTCTGCAACATTAACGTTGTAGCCCGAAAACGGGTCAGCACATGGAATATGCTGGCAAGGTAACACATAGAGAATAATGGAATGCAACAGCTATACTATATGCATATTTGGCTGGTGGAAAGCTCTATGGTTACAGTTTTTGCGTAAAGCCAATTTTTCCCTACTTCAAAGGAATAGATTAATTACTATCATGGTGGTTGTTAAACATTGAGAATGGTTGACAGCATTCTCAATCGCAATTAAGTAACATCATTAAAACCCAACAAAATTAATTTTAGAGTAACATGTTGAGATTCACATGATAATCCAGGTACTAGATACTCAAGATGTCCATAACCGGAGACACGGCTAACCATGATTAGTTTGTTACACTCTGCAGAGGTTTGCGCACTTTTCCGCACAAGACTCGATCGCCTCCGTTGGATTTCTCGCACTACATGGTGTTTGAGAAACGGATGACCGAGACATAGTCTTTCAGAAGCGCTAGCACCTTACGATTGGGTAGACCGTACCACCTACATCCCCTACATCTGCTAGTCTACCACTGTAAGAGTTCGCACAACTTAGTCAACTATGCCAGAGCCCATAATGGCTTGTGGCTGCACACGGAAGTTTCTAGTATGAATAATCTCATGATCCCTTTGAGCCTGGGTGGCGGTCCAAAAGAAAAACAGGCAAGTCCTGGAAACCCTAGGTGCCTCAATCCACCCAGATGTGTGTTTAAGTTGCCACCTTAGATAATTAATTATCAATCTCACATCTGTCATGGATTTCACTCACCCAATCCACGTCTACTAGCATAGCATGGCATAATAAGAAAACGTAGAAGTAACTCCCAAAGGTTTGATAATAAACAGGTAATAGGTACTACCTCATCTACTTCCCATCCCACAATTTAATTAGATCCTAATCATGCAATGTGTGAGGATTGATCTAATGCAACAAAACTGGGTTGTAGAAAAGGTATGATCAAAGTGTTACTTGCCTTGCTGATGATCCGCGAAACCTAGAGATTCGAAGTAACATGCGGCGCACTCCGGGTATTCTATCGCAGACAAACAACAAGCATACAATAAGCACTCATCTAATGCACAGGTAAAACTCAAATAGAAGATCTAACCAGAAAGTTCAACTTAAGAACCCTGGTTTGCAAAAAGAATCAAATCGAACAAAGCAAAAGAAATCAAACGGCGAAAGAAAACAACTTCGTTCTAGTAATCTGGATCTAGGGCAAATTTTACAGTAGCAAAAACATGTTTAAGTTGATTATTCGGAAAGAGGGTTTTGTGACGAAACTCCAGGCACTTGAATCGCCTGATTCCGATAAACGAGCGAAAAGTTATACTAAAACGAAAATCGGATCAGAAATCGCGATCAGAAAATAACCGCGAAAAATCCGACGAAAAAGAAAAACGACGAACAGAATTTTTTTTTAAACAGCACGGAAAACGAGGCGGCAGCGAACCTCGGGCGGCGCGCGGCTCCGGCGGGTCGGCGGTGGGGCAACGGCGGCAGCTGGAGGCGGCGGCTGCGGGGCTGGCCTAGGGTTAGGGTTAGCTGGCAGCTGGGCTCTCTCGGGCTCTCGGGCGGCGCCTTATAAAGGCCTCGGCCAGCGGTGTCCTGGCCGAGTACGGCCCAAAGTCGGTTCCATTTTTTTTAAATAATTCCGCTCGGAAGAAAAATAAAAAGAAATACTAAACGGACTCCAAAAATCACGAAATAAATTTTCCTAGGTTTCTAAAATCAAGCCCGATAAAGTGAACATTTATCTGGGCCCAAACTACAACTTTGAAAAACACGCATTTTTCCTAAATTCAAATAAAATACCGAAAAACTCCGAAATAAATCTTATTTGATTTTTTTATTAAATCCTCAATATTTCCATATTTTGGGAAAGTCATTTTATTCCCTCACTCATATTTTTGTAATAGAAATAATTGATGATAAAATAAATAAAATCAAATGATCCTGTTTACATAATTTGAGAAAACTCAAATATGTAAATAACGAAATCCCCAACTCTCTCCGTGGGTCCTTGAGTTGCTTAGGATTTTCTAGGATCAAAACCAAAAGCAAAATAAAATATGATATGCATGATGATTTAATGTATAACATTCCAAATTGAAAATTTGGGATGTTACATGGACCCTTCGGCCTCCCCAGTTGGGGCGGCCTTCCTCTTCTTGTCTCCCCCGTCTGGAGGGGGAGCATCTTCTTCTGCCTCCTCGTCTTCGGGGGAGGAGTGTGCCGTAGAGTCATCAGACGGTGAGTCCGATGACGCCTGCCGTCGGGAACTCTTTCGGGTTCCCTTGGCCTTCTTGGTCTTCTCCGGCACCATATAAGGAGCTGGAGTCAGCATCTTCGCCAGGAGAGCGTCTGCTGGGCCTTTGGGCAAAGGAGCCCGACAGTCGATCTGTCCGGCCGTCTCCTGCCAGCCCTGTCAAAGGTACAGGAGCTTAGATCCCGCATAGAGTCAAACTATGGAAAACAAGTATCCTGTGAGAGGTAAAACAACTTACCGCGCTGGCTTGGCGCTTCGCGCAGAATCCTCGGTCCTCGATAGTGGGAGGGGGAACCTCGGCGCTCTTGAATAGCACCTTCCAGCCATCTTCGTGAGTTGTGTCGAAGAGCCTATTCAGAGTTCGGTGCTGGGCCGGGTCGAACTCCCACAAGTTGAAAGCCCGTTGTTGGCACGGGAGGATCCGGCGGATGAGCGTGACCTGGACTACGTTGACGATATTGAGCTTCTTATTCACCATGTTTTCAATACATGTTTGGAGTCCGGTTAGCTCTCCCGAACTACCCCAGGATCGGCCCTTCTCTTGCCAGGAGGTGAGCCGCGTGGGGATGCCAGATCGGAACTCGGGGGTCGCTGCCCATTTAGGGTCACGCGGCTCGGTGATGTAGAACCACCCCGATTGCCACCCCTTTATGGTCTCCACGAAGGAGCCCTCGAGCCATGTGACGTTGGGCATCTTTCCCACCATGGCGCCTCCGCACTCCGCCTGGCGGCCACTGACTACCTTCGGCTTGACATTGAAGGTCTTCAGCCATAAGCCGAAGTGGGGCTTGATGCGGAGGAAGGCCTCGCACACGAAGATAAACGCCGAGATGTTGAGGACGAAGTTCGGAGCCAGATCGTGGAAATCCAGGCCGTAGTAGAACATGAGCCCCCGGACGAATGGGTAGAGAGGGAATCCCAGTCCACGGAGGAAATGGGTAAGGAACACTACCCTCTCATGGGGCCTGGGGGTGGGGATGAGCTGCCCCTCTTTTGGGAGCCGGTGCGCGATGTCGTCGGGCAGGTAGCCGGCTCTCCTCAGCTTCTTGATGTGTCCCTCCATGATGGAGGAGACCATCCACCTGCCTCCCACTCCGTACATGGTTGGAGAGGGTTGAGGTGGGAAATGCGGACTTGGGCGCTGGAGCTCGAGTGTGCAAAAATGGATGAGCAAAGGAGGAAGAAGGCGTGGATGAAAAGGTAAATCCTTATCCCTTTATATGAGCGGACGAAACTATGTGTCCCCACTAGCCTGGTAAAACTCACTTATCCTCCAAGCGTCGTAATCGATGGCGCGGTTGGGTTACCCACACCCGTATTGATGAGAATCCCGTGATAGGGGGACATGATCTCTGCTTTGACGAGACGTGTCAAAAAACTGCCTCGCGTTATGTGCGGAGCTAGTTAAAGGAAACGGTTCGAATAATCACCAGGCCATGACATAATGTCGTGTTGCCAAAACAAGTCAGCAAATTAGATTTGCGGAAATATTATTCTCTCTGCATTGGTATGTGGAACTTATTTTGCAGGGTCGGACACTATCCTTGTATTCAAATTCTTCCGTGGTGTATTCGGAGGAGGAACCTGCCTTGCAATGCCGAAGACAATACTGCGTGTCGGACTCATCGTCATTGAAATCCTGGTTCAGGGGCTACTGAGGGAGTCCTGGATTAGGGGGTCTCCGGACAGCCGGACTATATCTTTTGGCCGAACTGTTAGACTATGAAGATACAAGATTGAAGACTTCGTCTCGTGTCTGGATGAGACTCTACTTGGGGTGGAAGGCAAGCTAGGCAATACGGATATGTGTATCTCCTCTTTTGTAACCGACCTTGTGTAACCCTAACCCTCTCTGGTGTCTATATAAACCGGAGGGTTTTAGTCCATAGGACAACATACAATCATACCATAGGCTAGCTTCTAGGGTTTAGCCTCTCTGATCTCATGGTAGATCTACTCTTGTACTACCCATATCATCAATATTAATCAAGCAGGACGTAGGTTTTTACCCCCATCAAGAGGGCCCAAACCTGGGTAAAACATCGTGTCCCCTGCCTCCTGTTACCATCCGCCTTAGACGCACAGTTCGGGACCCCCTACCCGAGATCCGCCGGTTTTGACACCGACACCCGCCCTTGTTGTCTCCAAGGTCTTGACTCTCCAACATCACCAAGAAGAAGATCAAAGATGCCACAAATTCCATACCAAGGCCGGCATCAATGGAAGGTCCGTCAAGGTCATCATCGATGGAGGGAGTTGTCATAACCTCTCAAGTGAAGAACTTTGCTCCAAGCTCCAATTGCCCAAGACAAAGCACCCACATGCCTACAAACTTCAATGGCTAAGTGACTCCGGCACTATTCAAGTCGAGCATCAAGTACAAGTCTCCTTCAAAATTGGCGCCTACGAAGACACTTTGGAGTGTGATGTCGTTCCAGTGACCGTTTGCCACCTTCTTCTTGGAAGCCCATGGCAATTTGATAGAGGTGTCCTCCACAACGGCCGAACGAACCACTACATCTTCAAGATGAAAGGAAAGGAGTACGTACTTCACCCTGTGTCTCCAAGCCAAATGATCGCCGACAAGAAAGCCACCCATCGTGGAGAGAATAGTGAGAGAGCAACCCACCAAAGAGAGAGTGAGCGCCACAAGCCCAAATTGAGTGCCTCCACGATGAGCGAAAAGAAGAACCTAGTTCTATTTTCCACCAAACGTGAGATAAGAGAAGTGTGTGAGAACCCATCTAGTGTGATACACTACATCCTTTTGTGCAAGGACGATGCACCACAAGCTAACACCTCTCATACTCTACCTTTAGTGTTGTCTTCTCTTTTGCAGGAATTCCAAGATGTTTTCCCCGATGAGCTACCTCCGGAACTACCTACACTGTGAGGCATCGAGCACCGCATGGACCTCATCCCCGGAGCACCACTTCTGAACAAAGCTCCCTATCGTGTCAACCCCGAAGAAACCAAAGAAATACAAAGGAAAGTAAAGCATATCATAGACCATGGACATGTGCATGAAAGTTTGAGTCCTTGTGCCGTTCCGGTCATTCTTGTGCCAAAAAGAGACGGTAGCTTTCACATGTGTTCCGATTGTAGACCTATCAACGCTGTCACCGTTCGCTATAGGTATCCCATTCCATGCCTTGATTATATGCTTGATGAACTTAGTGGTGCCACTATATTTTCCAAGATCGATCTTAAAAGTGGTTACTATTAAATCCGCATACAAGAGGGTGATGAATGGAAAACTGCTTTCAAAACAAAGTTTAGTTTGTATGAGTGGTTAGTCATGCATATGGGTTTATCTAAAGCACCGGGTACTTTCATGCGTCTTATGAATCATGTCTTTCGCCCTTACATTGGTGAGTTTGTTGTGGTCTACTTCGATGATATCCTTGTTTATAGCAAATATCTTCAAGATCATGTCACCCATGTTCGAACCGTTTTGCAAACTCTTTGAAAAGAGCGTCTATATGCTAACATGTAAAAGTGCCTTTTCGGCGTTGATAAGCTCGTTTTCTTGGGTTTTGTTGTTTCCTCTAAGGGTGTTCATGTTGATGACTCTAATATCAATGCTATTAAAACTTGGCCCCAACCAACCAATTTTCAACAAGTGTGTAGTTTCCTTAGTTTAGCCGGTTTCTACCGTAGATTCGTGAAGGACTTTAGCACCATTGCTTCACCTTTGCATGCTTTGAGCAAGAAAAATGCGCCTTTTGTTTGGGGACCATCCCAAGACACTGCTTTCAATGAGCTTAAGAATTTGCTTACTCATGCTCCCATTCTTGCATTACCCAACTTTGACAAGCCCTTTGAGATTCATTATGATGCTAGTGGTAATGGCATAGGAGGTGTTTTAACGCAAGAGAAGCACCCCATAGCTTACTTCAGTGAGAAACTTTTCGGAGTGCAACTCAATTACTCCATCTATGACAAAGAGTTATATGCTTTAGTGTGAGTCTTGCATGAATGGGAACACTATCTTCTCCCTCATGAATTCATCATTCATACCGATCATGAAACGCTATAATACCTTAAGGGTCAAACTAAGTTGAACAAGCGTCATGCTAAATGGAGTGAATTCATTGAGTCATTTCCTTACATCATCAAGTACATCAAAGGTAAGGAAAATGTTGTGGCGGACGCTTGTTCCCGCATATGCATGCTTGTTACTCAACTTGAATTGGATGTCATTGGCTTTGAGCACATAAAAGACTTGTATGAGCATGATCCTACTTTTGCTATTCCTCATGCAAAGTGTTTGACGCATACCTCTTGGGAACGCTATTACATCAAAGATGGATATCTTATGAGAGCTAACAAGATTTGCATCCCCGAGTCTTCTCTTCGTTTGTTGCTTTTGCAGGAATCTCATGGAGGAGGACTAATGGGACATTTTGGACATGACAAGACTTTTTCTACACTCTCCAAGAACTATTATTGGCCCAAGATGTTTCGCGACGTCAACCGCTTCACCAACCGATGCTCTACATGTCGCAAAGCTAAGTCTAAATCTCAATCCTATGACCTTTACAGGCCTCTCCCAATTCCATATCAACCATGGGAAGATATTAGCATGGATTTTGTACTTGGATTGCCTAGAACTAGAAATGGAAAGGATTCGGTATTCGTTGTTGTGGACTGATTCTCTAAGATAGCACATTTCATTCCTTGCAACAAGATAGACGATGCTTCACATGTTGCCAATCTCTTTTGTAGGGAAATATTACGTCTACATGGAGTGCCAAAGACGATTGTCTCGGTCCGTGACGTCAAGTTCCTAAGCTACTTTTGGAAGACCCTATGCGCCAAGCTCGGAATCAAGCTACTCTTCTCCACGGCGTACCATCCACAAACCGACGGCCAAACGGAGGTGACCAACCGCACACTCTCCACTCTACTTCGCGTGCTCATCAAGAAAAACATCAAGGAGTGGGAGGAGTGTCTGCCGATCACCGAGTTCGCCTACAACCACGCAAGACACTCAACTACCGGCAAGTCCCCCTTCGAGGTCGTCTATGGATTCAACCCATTGTAACCATTGGACATTCTTCCTCTACCACTCCAAGAGCGCATCAATATGGACACAAGTGCATGTGTGAATCATCTCAAGAAGGTGCATGAAGATACAAGGCACACCATCGAGCGCCAAGTACAACGTCTTGCGACCAAGCTCAACATCAACAAGCACCCCATGGTATTCAACATTGGTAAGCTTGTGTGGCTACACCTTCACAAGGACCGCTTCCCTACCAAACGCAAGTCCGAACTCCTACCACGAGCGGATGGACCATTCAAGGTGCTTGAACGCTACAACAACAACGCTTTCAAGATCGACCTCCCACGCGACAAGTACAACGTGAGCGACATCTTCAATGTCAAGGACCTCTCACCCTACCATGGTGATGAAGAATTTGATCCGAGGTCGGATCTTCCCCAGGGGAGGGGAGATGATGCGGAGCATCCCAAGATCATCACCACGGACCTATACCTACGTCTCCCACGACACCACTTGGACCAATCACAAGGGCACGAGCAAAGTCTATTTAAGATAAGGTGAACTCGCTCCTCTCCGAACTACCATTTCCTATACATGAAACATGGCTACTACCTCAAGTGGAGATGCTATGTGTGATCAGGTACTTGGAGGAGGGCCACGGAGAGACTACACCCAAAGGCCAAGACGGCAAGAATACCGTCCGTGAAGTACAAGAAGAAGAGTTGCGGAAGAAGCCCCAGCCACCGGACGACCGCTCGGGCCCGGACGACCGGCGCCTGAAGCACCAGCCACTGGACGACCGCTCGGGACCGGACGTCCGGCGCCTGAAGCCCCAGCCAAGCTACAGCGAGCGGAAGTCCGGCCCAGACCGGACGACCGACGACCACGCACCTGAGCCAAACGAGCGGAAGTCCGACGCCACCAGACGTCTGGCGATCGGACGACCGGCCACTTCCAGAATTCCGCTACTCCAGCATCCGAGCCAGCGTGAGCAGACGACCGGCGATTACAGGACGTCCGGCCGCCCGTGAGCCACCGGACGACCGGCCCCCAGCGGACGTCCGGTACCTGTCTGTGCATAGGATTCGGGCCCGGGGCCCATGTACCCCCTCACTTCGTCCCTAGTTACACTAAGACTATAAATGAACCTCATATTCCTCCTAGCTCGGGTTAGCAAAGGATTAGCTCATATTTTGTGTGAGAGCTTTGCTCATCCACTTGGTTACCTTCTCTTCGGAGATAGCGCCTCCTCGGAGAAGATCCCCCAAGCGGATTCAAGACCCCTTCATGGGAAGAACCTTAATACCTCCTCACGGAGAAGATCATGCTACTTGTATCGTCCTTAGTTGACCGTGGATCGTGTGATCTCTTGTGTACTCGAGGACCTAGCATATGTGTGACTATTTCTTGTTGTTTTAGTGATTCTCTCGTGTTTCCCTTTGTGTTTCCCCTCGTGTTCATCGCGGGATCCGCTCCTTTCGTGAAAGATCGGCCTCTAGGGTTCCTACCCTACATCACACTTCATCTCCCCCTCCCACAAAAACGACTACTCCACATCACCAGAGCATCTTACATCACGCCATCCATACTTCATCGGCCTTTCTACCCCTCCCCTCTCGAAACCCTAGACTGCTCATCCACTGGCATACCAGAGCCCATTCACTGCGAGCATCGTCCACCTCACTGGATCTACTTCAGTGACCGCATCTATCCCCCCACCTCCCCTAGAAACAAGTAGACTGCTCATCCACCACTATACCATAGCCCATTTAGTGTCGGCCCTGTCCACGGCACCGAATCTGCTTTGTTGGTACTCTCGTCAACCGCAGCGCATCTGTAGCAGCTCCTTCGTACTCCCCACCAGAGACGCTTCATCCACAGCCCGAAGCCGCCCCATTGACGCCCCCGTCGATGGCCTCTGATCCTCTTCGCCGACACCTTCCTCAACCCTACCGGAGCCACTCTGCCGACACCATCCTCTACCCCACCGGAGTAGCTTCGCCTACACCATTCTCAACCCTACCGGGGCCGCTTTCCCAACGCCCAAGTCCACGGCCTTAGATCCGCTTCGTCGCACCCTTGTCAAACTTACTAGAGCAGCTTCTGATGCCTCATCCACGACCGCAGATCCGCATCGTCGACACCATCCTAAACCCAACCACTGGAACAGCTTCACTGATGCCCTCATCCACGGCCTCATATCCACTTCGCCCACACCATAGTCCACTCTACTGGAACCGCTCCTCAAACACCCTACTCCACTGTTCTAGATCTCCTTACGGACCCTGACGGCCAGCACAGCGTCATCACCCTTGACGTTTCTAACCTGATTCCCACCGTCTGGCAAGATGCCAAGCACCTACCGCGGCCTAGGTACTTGTCACGTTTAAACCCGTCCAGCATCACCTGCCCGATGTACTTCAAATATACTAACAGGTCGCTGTTACATGTTATGTAGCTGGCAAGAACTACAAGGACGATGTTTCTTCTGGATCTAATAGCTTGGCCAACCAAGATCTTGTACAGAGGCATTGCTATGATCTTGTAAGTGTGTCTCTCTCTTGTATTGTTGTGTGCCTGCCAGCGTGCTTTGTTAGGATTTTTGACCAATAATCCCTTTGTGCAAACAATGATTTCCACTACTGGCTGCTAAATTAGAGATGTAGATGTCATACATGATACTCCATCCATTCCTAAATATAAGTCTTTCTGTAGATTCCACTATAGACTACATACAGAGCAAAATGAATGACTCTACACTCTAAAATGCATCTATATACATCTGCATGTGGTCCATAGTGGAATCTCTACAAAGACATATATTTAGGAACAGAGGTAGTACATTACACAAAATCGTAGGTGGTATGTAGGAATTCCAGTGCACTACATTAGGCTCCCATAGAGTGCCTATTGATGAGTGTAAAGAAAGAACCGCTAGGATGCGTGCTAAGCGAGATTGGTTTGTAAAAGTGTGTTCTTCTAGTTTTTGTGAAAATAATGATGAAGATATTAAAGTGATTGGTGTGACTCCCATTGAATATTTGTTTTCTAATATAAATCTTGATAAATATGGGACTGGAGATGAGTCAACTTTAGCTAGAAGGCATCCCAATGATTCGGAGTTTAAAGATCTTAACGAAAAAATTGATAAAAGTGGGATTGGAGAGGCCAAAACTTTAAGTAGTGATGAACCCACTCTTTTCGATTTCAAGTATTTTAATTATGATAATTGTTCTTTGATAGATTGTATTTCCTTGTTGCAATCCAGGTTGAATTCACCTCATGCTTATAATCAAAATAAAGCTTTTACTAAACATATCGTTGATGCTATGATGAAATATTTTGAAGAAAAACTTGAGTTGGAAGTTTTGATCCCTAGAAATCTTTATGATGAGTGGGAACCTACTATTAAGATTAAAACTAAAGATTATGAGTGCAATGCTTTGTGTGATTTGGGTGCTAGTGTTTCCACTATTCTGAAAACTTTATGTGATGTGCTAGGTTTCCATAAACTTGATGATTGTTCTTTGAATTTGCATCTAGCAAATTCCACTATTAAGAAACCTATGGGAAAGATTAATTATGTTCTTATTATTGAAAATAGGAATTATGTGCCCGTAGATTTTATTATGCTTGATATAGATTGCAATTCTACATGTCCTATTATTCTTGGTAGACCTTTCCATAGAACAATTGGTGCAATAGTTTATATGAAAGAAGGAAACATTAGATTTCAATTTCCGTTAAGGAAGGGCATGGAACACTTTCCAAGAAAGAAAATTAAGTTTCCATATGAATATATTATGAGGGCTACTTATGGATTTAATACCAAAGATGAAAATACCTAGATCTATGTTTTATGCCTAGCTAAGGGCGTTAAACAACAGCGCTTGTTGGGAGGCAACCCAATTTCACTTTTATGTTTTTGATTTTTGGTTCTATTTTTCAATAATTAAACATTATTACCTCTATAGTAATTGTTTTTTGGTGTTTTAATTAGTGTTTGATCCAAGTAAGACCTTTGGGATACTATGGTATATCGTTGATTTGGTTTTGCTGAAAAACAGAAACTTTTGTGTCCAGTAACAGAATTGTTTAAATTCATTGGAGTGTGGAACAATTCTGAATTTTTTACAAAAAATTTAAATATGAATTTATTCTGCTTTCCTAATTTTTCATAATTTTTGGAGTTACATAAGTGTACGAAGTTTACAGATTACTACAGACTATTCTGTTTTTGACAGATTCTGTTTTCTATGTGTTGTTTGCTTATTTTGATGAATCTATGGGTAGTATCGGAGGGTATGAACCATGGAGAAGTTGGAATACATTAGATATTACACCAATATAAATTTAGAATGATTTCACAACAGTACCTAAAGTTGTAATTTATTTTATTATACTAATGGATCTCATGAGTTTTCTGTTGAGTTTTGTGTTGTGAAGTTTTCAAGTTTTGGGTAAAGATTCGATGGACTATGGAATAAGGAGTGGCAAGAGCCTAAGCTTGGGGATGCCCAAGGCACCACAAGGTAATATTCAATGAAAACCAAGCATCTGAGCGTGGGGATTCCCTAGATGGTATCCCCTCTTTCATCTTTTTTTTACGGGTCCCCTCTTTCGTCTTTGTTCCATCGGTAAATTTACTTGAGGCTATATTTTATTCACCACATGATATGTGTTTTTCTTGGAGAGTCTTGTATGATATGATTATTTGCTTTTTAGTTTGCCACAATCATCCTTGCTATGCACATATTTTGAGAGGGACACGCATGAATCGTGAATTTATTAGAATATTCTATGTACTTCACTTATATCTTTTGAGCTAGGCAGTTTGCTCTAGTGCTTCACTTATATATTTTTAGAGCACGGTGGTGGCTTTATTTTATAGAAATTGTTGAACTCTCATGCTTCACTTATATTATTTTGAGAGTCTCTAAACAGCATGGTAATTTTCGAAGGTTATGAATTTAGTCCTAATATGATGGGCATCCAATAGGGATATAATAAAAACTTTCATATAAAGAGCATTGGATACAATGAGAAGTTTGATTCCTTGCATTTGTTTTGAGATATAAAGATGGTGATATTAGAGTCATGCTGGTGAGTAATTGTAGATTGGTAGAAATACTTGTGTTGAAGTTTGTGATTCACGTAGCATGCACGTATGGTGAACCGTTATGTGATGAAGTCGGAGCATGATTTATTTTTTTGATTGTCTTCCTTATGAGTGGCGGTCAGGGACGAGCAATGGTCTTTTCCTACCAATCTATCCCCCTAGAAGCATGAGTGTAGTACTTTGTTTCGATAGCTAATAAATTTTTGCAATAAGTATGTGAGTTCTTTATGACTAATGTTGAGTCCATGGATTATACGCACTCTCACCCTTCCACCATTGCTAGCCTCTCTAGTAACATGCAACTCTTGCCGGTCCATTAAACCCACCATATACCTTCCTCAAAACAGCCACCATACCTACCTATTATAGCATTTCCATAGCCATACTGAGATATATTGCCATGCAACTTCCACCATTCCATTTTATTATGACACATACCATCATTATAATATTGCTTTGCATGATATGTAGTTGGCATAGTATTTGTGGCAAGTCCACCATTCATATTTTTTTATAAATGTCACTCCTGATCATTGCACATCCCGGTACACCACCGGAGGCATTCATATAGAGTCATATCTTGTTCTAGTATCAAGTTGTAATTCTTGAGTTGTAAGTAAATAGAAGTGTGATGATCATCATTATTAGAGGATTGTCCCATGTGAGGAAAGGATGATGGAAGCTATGATTCCCTTACAAGTTGGGATGAGTCTATGGACTTTATAAAAAATAAAAGAGGCCAAATAAGCCCAAATAAAATAAAATAGGCCAAAGAATTCCAAACAAAAAATGAGAGAAAAGTGAGAAGGGACAATGTTACTATCCTTTTTTCCACACTTGTGCTTCAAAGTAGCACCATGTTCTTCATGATAGAGAGTCTCCTATTTTGTCACTTTCATATTCTAGTGGGAATTTTTCATTATATAACTTGGCTTGTATATTCCAATGATGGGCTTCCTCAAATTGCCCTAGGTCTTCGTGAGCAAGAAAGTTGGATGCACACCCACTTAGTTTCTTTTTTGAGATTTCATACACTTATATCTCTAGTGCATCCGTTGCATGGCAATCCCTACTCACTCACATTGATATCTATTGATGGGCATCTCTATAGCCCGTTAATACGCCTAGCTGATGTGAAACTTTCTCCTTCTTTTTGTCTTATCCACAACCACCATATTCTATTCCACCTATAGTGCTATATCCATGGCTCATAGTCATGTATTGTGTTAAAGATGAATAAGTTTGAGAACACCAAAAGTATGAAAAAAATTGCTTGGCTTGTCATCGGGGTTGTGTGTGATGAAATACTTTTTGTGATGAAGATGGAGCATAGCTAGACTATATGATTTTGTGGGGATAACTTTCTTTTGCCATCTTATTTTGAGAAGACACGATTGCTTTATTAGTATGCTTGAAGTATTATTGTTTTTATGTTAATATTAAACTTTTGTTTTTAATCTTATGGATCTGAATATTCATGACACAATAAAGAATATTACATGGATAAATATGTTAGGTAGCATTCC
>NC_053022.1:169904942-170037633 GCF_003073215.2 Triticum urartu | reverse complement strand
TTTGACATGTAGTGCAGCGAGCAACAAAACGCTCAACATCCCGTCTCATCTTTGGCCAAAAGAAATGTGTAGCAAGTATATCCTCCATCTTCTTGACGCCAAAGTGTCCCATTAATCCTCCTCCATGCGCCTCCTGCAACAACAAAAGACGAACGGAGCTAGCTGGAATGCATAGCTTGTTAGCACGAAACACAAATCCATCGTTAAGAACGAACTTGTTCCAAGTTCTCCCTTCCTTACAATTCTGCAATACATCTTTAAATTCAGCATCATGAACATATTGATCTTTGATGGTCTCCAAACCAAATATTTTAAAGTCAAGTTGTGAAAGCATAGTATAACGACGAGACAAGGCATCAGCAATAACATTTTCTTTACCCTTCTTGTGTTTAATGACATAAGGGAAAGTCTCAATGAATTCAACCCATTTAGCATGTCTACGGTTTAGTTTTGCTTGACTTTTAATGTGTTTCAAAGATTCATGATCAGAATGTATAACAAATTCCTTGGGCCATAAATAATGTTGCCATGTTTCTAAGGTCCGAACAAGAGCATATAATTCTTTATCATAAGTAGAATAGTTCAGACTAGGCCCACTCAATTTTTCAGAGAAGTATGCAACAGGTTTTCCATCTTGTAATAAAACACCTCCTAATCCAATTTCACTAGCATCACATTCAAGCTCAAAAGTCTTATTGAAATTAGGAAGTTGGAGTAAAGGAGCATGTGTCAACTTATCTTTCAATACCGTGAAGGCTTCTTCCTGTGCGGTACCCCAAACAAAAGGCACATCCTTCTTTGTAAGCTCGTTGAGAGGTGCAGCAATGGTGCTGAAATCTCTCACAAAACGCCTATAGAAACCAGCGAGGCCAAGGAGACTCCTCACTTGTGTGACCGTTTTGGGCTGCGGCCAGCTCTCAATAGCTTCAATCTTGGCTTTATCAACTTCAATTCCCTGTGGAGTAACAACATATTCAAGAAAAGATGCTCGGTCGGTGCAAAAGGTGCACTTTCCAAGGTTTGCAAACAAACTTGCATCACGTAGAGCAATAAAAACAGCACGTAAATGTTCCAAATGTTCCTCCAAAGATTTGCTATAAATCAATATGTCATCAAAGTAAACTACCACAAATCGTCCAATGAAAGCACGTAAAACTTCGTTCATTAACCTCATGAAAGTACTAGGTGCATTAGTTAACCCAAAAGGCATGACTAACCACTCATATAATCCAAACTTAGTTTTAAATGCTGTTTTCCATTCATCTCCCAATTTCATACGAATTTGATGGTATCCACTACGCAAATCAACTTTGGAGAATATTGTAGAGCCACTCAATTCATCAAGCATATCATCTAACCTAGGAATAGGATGACGATAACGAATAGTAATATTATTAATGCCTCTACAATCAACGCACATACGCGACGTACCATCCTTTTTCGGCACTAAAATGATAGGAACAGCACAAGGACTAAGGGATTCGCGTATATAACCTTTGTCGAGCAGTTCTTGTACTTGACGCATAATCTCCTTCGTCTCCTCTGGATTGGTACGGTATGGTGCACGGTTGGGTAGCGAAGCACCGGGAATTAAGTCAATTTGATGCTCAATCCCTCGAATAGGTGGTAATCCCGGTGGCACGTCTTGTGGAAAGACGTCAGCGAACTCCTGCAAAATGTTAGTGACAGCAGGGGGCAAAGAGGAAGGCACGTCCTCGAATGAAAATAATGCCTCTTTGCACACAAAAGCATAGCAAACAGATTTGCTAAAATCTAGCTCATCAATATCAGATTTGGTGGCAAGTAAACATGCACTTTTCAATTTAATTTCAGAAACAACAGTAGATGGTTTATTATTAGGCTTCATTTGGTGATCAAATTCTTTTGCCACAATCTGATTTTCACTCTTATTTGTCTCCTATTTTGCTTTATTAGCTCTATTAATATCATCCTTCAAAATGGAATCAGGAGTCATAGGAAGCAAAGTAATATTTTTATCGTTATGAACAAGAGTATACTGATTGTTTCTACCATGGTGTACAGAATTTTTATCAAATTGCCATGGTCTACCAAGTAATAAGGAACATGCTTGCATAGGTACCACATCACAATCAACATAATCAGCATATGTAGAGATACTAAAATGCACACGAACAGTACGTGTTACCTTAATCTTGCCGTTGTTGTTGAACCATTGGATGTAGTAAGGATGTGGATGTGGTCTTGTGGTGAGAGATAGCTTCTCCACCATCTCCATGCTAGCCAAGTTATTGCAGCTCCCTCCATCTATGATCACGCGGACAGAATATTCCTTCACAACTCCCTTTGTATGGAACAAATTATGCCTCTGATTTTGCTCAGCTTGTGTAACCTGCACACTCAAAACACGTTGAGCAACTAAACATTCATACCTGTCAGCATCTTCCGGAGCCATGTATTGCGTCTCATGATCAGAATCGTCTCCGCCGTGTTCGTCACGTGTAATAAGAGCCAAAGTCTCCTCATCATAGTCACTAGCGGACTCATACCCACCATCCTCAGTAACAATCATCACACGCTTAGATGGGCATTCTCTCGCATAATGACCTCCACCCTTGCAACGTCGACAAATAATATCATGTGTTTGCCCTGTTGATGCCATGGATGAAGAAGAGCTCTTTGCAGGCCCAGAAGGTGTGCTCTTGGCAGATAGTGGTGATTGTGCCTGCTTTATTGTATCACGGTTGGAGGTGGCAGCCGACGGAGGCGCCGGTGTAGCAGAACGTGTGGAAGTAGATGATGCACGTGGTGTCCATGATGAAGGTCGACCTGCAGAAAAGTTAGTCCGCGCCAATGCCTGTCGATCCTGCACTTCACGTTCAGCTTTACAAGCAAGATGGAATAAACGAGTGATATTAGTATACTCCTTATACTCTAGAATCGTTTGAATCTCTCGATTTAATCCACCCATAAAACGTGCAAGCATAGCTTCATTCTCCTCAACAATACCACATCTAATCATGCCAGTTTGTAATTCCTGATAATATTCTTCTACAGAATTTTTTCCCTGTCTTAAGCGCTGCAATTTTTGAAGTAATTCACGTTGATAATATGGTGGAACCCAACGAGTACACATAGCAGTTTTCAAAGCAGCCCAAGTAGCCGGAATAGGATATAATCTACAATGCTCAGACCACCAAACACATGCAAAACTAGTAAAAGCACAAACAGCAGCAGGAACACGTCTCTCCTCGGGATATTGTAAACATGTAAATCGTTGTTCAGTTTCTAACTCCCAAGTAAGATATATATCAGGAACATATCTACCCTCAAAGGGTGGAATATTCAATTTTAGTTTAGGGAGATGGTCATGATCTCGTACCTGAGGGTGAGCCATACCATTGCCATTATTTGCATGTGGACGACCTGGTGGTTGTTGTGCTGTTTGTGGCACGTAGTTCTGATTTTGATCAACCTCATCCTCATAATCTCCCACATAAGCATCCTCCTCCACATCAGCAGTAGGAGCCACAGAAGTATCAACAGCAGCACCAGCAGTTTGGCCCGACTAAAGAGGGACACGGCTCGCTCGGCGGAGGGCTGTTTCCCGACGTGGAGGTAGTCGGTGTTGTTGCTGTTGTTGCAGAGGTGCGGCAGGAGCAGCCGGTGGTGGTGGTGGAAAACGCGACAGCAATTCAGCAAACTTGTTATCGAGCTTTGTTTCAAACGTCTTCTCCATGCCATCTATCTTCTCCATGGCCTCTTCAAATCATTATCACATCTTGCACCTGTCCATTCATCATTTGCTGAAACGTATCATGAAGCTCCTTGTTCGTCAAGTTCTCCCAGTCAGTCTCGTCGGCTTGTGATCCTGGCATGGTTAGCAGCAATAGAAACACACAAGAATATGATCCTACAGACAACTAACAAGTGGTGGTGGTGGAGGGTGTCACAAATCCGTCAAGCAAATCTCAAATTCTTACCAGTTCTTACCCAGCAGCGGGCGGTGATCGGCAACCGTTGTAGTCAAAAGCTCTCAAAAGCTTGGATAGAGCGATTGCCAGGGAGAGTCAAACGCACGACGCAGATGTATGTGGAGCTGGGAAGGCTTATAGTATGGTAGCAAAAAGGGTCAGCAATAATCAATTCAGAGATGGAAAGTTGAATAAACGCTCAACGACGGTACTGTGCTGGTCCTAGGCTAGACCGTGCTAGAGACGCGAGCCTAGAACACTAACAAAATCACGGCGCTGCACGTAAATAAGGGAAAAGCACACTCTGGAACTCTCTCTTTTTTTTCGCTCTCTTTTTTTTGCGCTCCTTTTTTTTGCGCTCCTCTTTTTTTTGCGCTCCTTTTTTTTGCGAAAAATCACTATAATGGCGAGTGCCTCAAAACTCTTCCCTCGTCAAACTGATAGGATGGGCACGAAAAAAAAAATTCACCTTTTTTTCGGAAATCAGGGGAGCGACGACGAAAAAGTGCGACAAAAAATCACTATGATGGCACGTGGCTCAAAAGACTCAGAAAAGTCTAAAAATAGGATAGGGAAAAAAAAAATTCCCGTGAAAATTTTGGCCTAAAAACTGTCCGGGGGTCTCCAAAAAGGGGGCGGCGAGGTGTGCAGGAGGCGGCGCCGGCGAGGTGTGCAGGAGGCGCGCGCGGTGCACGGCGGCGCACGTGCGGCGACTGCACCGTGAAGGGCGGCGGTGGCCGGAGCAGACGACCACGGGGCGGGGCGGCGGCGACCCGCGGCGGCTCGGGCGGGGCCTGGCGGCGGAGCTGCAACGGGCGGCGGCGCGAGGAGATGGGCCCCGCGGGCCCGCTCCGGGCCGCGCGCGGCGGCGGGGCTGGAGGAGAGAGAGGGCGGCGGGGTGAGGTGGCGAGGCCGATTGGCTGAGGGTGAGGGCGGACACGTCCGGTCGCCGGGCGGACATGTCCGGCGGCGCGAGGAGGGAGGCTAGGGTTCATCCGCGAAAATTTCGGGATGGCCACATATTATAGGTAGAGGGAGCTAGGAGAGTCCAAATGAGGTGCGGTTTTCGGCCACGCGATCGTGATCGAACGACCGAGATGATGGAGAGGTTTAGGTGGGTTTTGGGCCAAATGGAAGGGTGTTGGGCTGCAACACACACGAGGCCTTTTCGGTCCCTCGGTTAACCGTTGGAGCATCAAACGAAGTCCAAATGGTACGAAACTTGACAGGCGGTCTACCGGTAGTAAACCAAGGCCGCTTGGCAAGTCTCGGTCCAATCCGGAAATGTTTAATCCCCACACACGAAAGAAAGGTAGAAATGACCACCGGAGGAGAACGAAGCGCCGGAATGCAAAAATGAAGACAAAGGTGTCCCGATGTTTCGATGAGATGGTGCTACGTTTTCTGTGGGAGTGACCTTGACGATCCGACTACGAACGCGAGACGTCGCGCCTTAGCAATCGCTAAACCAACTTCCGAGGGGTTATTGACCACGCCGGAGCACGATCAACCTGACCACGAGGGCCTGTTTCCTGCGAGCAAACGAAGAACAAGCAAGAAACTGAGATTGCAATCTGGATATTGCGAATATAAGATGAAAGCTTTATTGATCAAGGTGGGGTTCTGTGACGTCTTGGTCTGGTCGTTGGACACAAACGAAGTACGCGAAGTTGCAGCTATGGCGAACTTTTAATCTAAACAAAACCCCCAAAGTCTAAACGACGCCCTAAGGGCTGTATATATGGAGGAAGAGAGGGGAATTTCGTGGCCCTTGAGGGTGGGGTCCGAAACCAACCCTAACTCTTGTTTCCGAAACCAACCCTAACTCTTGTTTCCCCACACATACCGACTCTAAAAATAGCCTATACTTAGGTATTTCGAAATTACATGGGCCTGGCCCATTAATAAGGTGACGCAGCACCTAGAATATCCTATGGACGAATATTATGAAGTGGCATCTTGTTTATTTCGTCCAAGGATTCATGCACTCCTTATGGCGGCTTCAAAGTCCTGAAATCATCACTTGTAACTCCGTTCTTGATCCCCTTGCGCATGCCATCAGCTCCATGCGTGTTCTTGCTCCAATGTTCATCCTTCTCCAAGCTAGGCCCTTCATTTGTAAGCAAAACAAATGTATCCAATTTAGGCAGCATCATAATCTCATGAACATTAGAATCATTACCAAGAAACGAAAGTACCTGGTAATTTAATTGGCGTGCGCGAGCTCTAGTAATTGGTCCAGTATATGTAAAAGTAGGGGCTGTGGGTGTAACAATGGTATTGATGTCCTCATCAACAGACAACGGGGAAAAAGCTCGAATGCATGAGACGAACACGTATGCAAATGAAATGCACATGATGACATGATATGCAATGCATGACACGCAAGCAATGACAAGGCAACAACATCGAATAACTAGACGACACCTGGGACATCGGTCTCGGGGCGTTACAAAATCGGTACCCCTTCTTCATTGATTACTTTTCTTGCGGGTTATGCCCTCCTTTCTCCGATTTCTTCTGCGATGTTATGTGCTCCTTCGACTTTCGCCTCTTGGATTTTACTCCTAATGCGGTGGCGTGCATGGCTTTCTTCGCGCATTTTTGCGAAGGCTTTGCCGGGGTGCAGCCCAACATGGCGCTCTTCCGCCATTACTTCTTCCCTCGAATCCAGCCGGGAGGAGCCGTCTCCGGTTGCGTCACCTGGATCCCAAGATCTAAGGGGGCGTATCCAGACGGTGCCGTGAAGGAGAGGTGGGAGGAATGGCGTGGCCGGTGGTTCTGGATTGAAGATGAGAACCCACCGAAATTCTGCAAGGTCCGCCGAGTGCCGCTGGTCCGCGGCAGCGATTGGAGCGATGTCGATGCCGCCGATGGGAGGCTCACCGTCGCCACCACCAGGATTCTCCGGCTTACCCAGGCCGGACTCACCCTTGAGATGATCGAGGCGGACTTCATTCGCCGCCGGATCGCCCCATTGCACAGCAAGGGGAGGCCAGCTTGGCTCTTCACGAACCCGGCTGACATTATGCGACTCCGCCCCGGCCTCGATCACAACTTCACAATGCTGGCGCATGCCCATTTCTGCCAGCGGCTTTTCTAGCTTGATGTGTGTCGCGATGGTGAGGTCGAGCGGACCGGCAAGGCCGCAAGGGCTGCCGCAAAGGTTGGCAAGGCCCTCAAGGGGCCATTTTTCAAGTTGCCAGCGGGGGTGGTCCTGTTGTGCAACAATTCGCGTCGGTCCGAGATCATCGCCATGATGCCGGACTGTAATGCGCACGGCCCTGTCCCGAGCTGGAAGGAGCCAAAGGTCGAGGATGTGCAGCTATTCTTCGACACCCTGATCGAGGTGTCCGTCAATGCCGACGCCGAGCGGTGGCTTATCATGGACACCACCCAGGCAGAGCTGGACTACATCGCCACTAGGGCGAGGGAGGCACAACTTGCCATGGAGACCGACAGCACCGGGGGCGTGGAGGACATGGCCGCAACGGCGGCGGAGGAAGAGGAGCTCTCCCGGTGGGCGGCGGCCTCCAGGGAGGTCAGTAGTGCCAACACTGGATCTCTGCTCGTCGAAGACGCGGCCGATGAGTCGTCGGGGGAGGAGGAGGACACGGCGGCGGGCTCGACGCCAACCAGGGGAAGAGGGCGAGTCCCGCGGCGGGCTGGCTCCGGTGAGCCGGCCCGGCCCGGCAGGGCTGCACGGCCTCAATTGACCCTGGAGGGGTCTGGGCGCCACACGAGGGCCACGGTAGCCAAGAGGCTGACGAAGGCCGTTGAGAAGAAGAAGACAACAACTCCTTCCTCATCCGGGCGCGCACAAACCCCGCGGCCTCCTTCGCCTCCTCCGGCAGGAGTCGACTCGGATGATGATGCGGAGCTCCCTTTTGATCTCGGGCCTCTCAGCCCGGAGAGGAAAAGGAAACTGGTGGAAGAGGAGGAGACGGATGACGAGTAAGTTCTCTGTTCCTTACTGTCATTTCCATTTCCTTGAATTGGGTCGCTTGTCTTGATCCATTTTTGCTTCCGTAGGGAGACAGAGACGTTGGCCCAGAGGGCGAGGACCTCGGCGAGCAGCCCGCCCCCGGCTGGGGCTTCGAAGACTCCACTGGTGGTGCTGAGCAGCCCGGACAGCATCCCCCGGCGCAGCCCCCAGCGTAAGTTCATCACCCTCTTCTTACTCGACATGTGGTAGGTGCTTGATGCCATGACGCTGACCTTGCCGGGTTTGCAGGAGGGGACCGGCAGTAGGAGGAGCCACAGAGGGCTACTCCCAACACACCACCCCCATCGACTACGCCGCCGCGGGGGGCGTCCCCGGCAAGGGCATCAGGCACGGAGCCCACACCCATGGAGCAAGAGGGGAACTTAGGCGCTGGTGGCTCTGCCATGGCGCCAAATGCTGGCGGAGAGGGGACTTCTGCTTCACAGCCTGGCACTGGTGAGTCGCATGTCCTTCGTCTCTGTTTTTCCCTTATTCTTTTCTTGGCTTCATTGCTCCCGTTGCTGCCCAGGCCCTCCTTCAACAGGTATGGAGGACGTGGATACCGTTGCTAGGAACATTGCTGAGGAGGCCGCCAAGGATGCTGCCGAGGAAACCACGGCGGGGGCCGCCAAGGCGACCGGCGAGGCTTCTGCCGAGGGCACCAGCAGTGGACCTGCCGGTGGGGCCGGCAAGGCCTCCGCCGAGGAAGAGGTGGTGGGGGACCAGCCTCCCTCGTCCTCAACCTCGGGCCCCGGCAGGTATCTGAAGGTGGGCGACGATCTGTTCGTCCACCTCCCAGGGGCGTCAAGCCGGGCGCCCGCTGAAGGGGAAGTTTTCGACGGTGAGGTGCTTGCCGCCACCGGGCTCGAGGTGGTTGATGAGCTGGGGGTTGGTGGCGATGGTTCTCCAGAAGAGCAGCTTTTCCATGCCATGGGGGCCAATTTCCGGAAGCTCCAAGTGTTCTACCGTGCTCGCCTGGACAAGTTCAAGTCCAGGATGGCAACGGTGGACAACGCGGAGGTGGACTTCAAGGCGCGCGTTGCCGAGACGCAGACCTGGTTCCACCAGGCTCGGGAGGAGCAGAGGGCCTTTTAGGAGAAATTAGCCGAGCGCGATGTGGAGCTCACCATGAAGATGGCCGACATCGAGAAGGCCCAGGAAAAGGCGGCGAACTTGGCTGCCGCGGCCGAGGCCGCCCGGAACCAGCAGCAAGCCACCTTGGATTCCCAGGAAGTGGACCTCACCGCGCGTGAGGCGAAGCATGCCGCAGCGCTCCGTGGCAAGGATGAGGAGCTCGAGGTCCTTGTCGCGCGGCGGACTCGCGAGCTGGAGCAGAGGCACAAGGAGGCACTTGATGCCCAGGCTCTGGCCCATGCTGGCAAGGTAAGGGAGTTGGAGGTAGCGCAGGACGAGCTGAAGGAGCAGGCCCTCAAGCTGTCCAACGAGAAGAGCACGCTCAACAGCGCCTTGGTGGAGGCGCAAGGAGCGGTCATCAACAGGGTTGGGGAGCTCTCCGAAGCGCAAAACTCCGTCAAAGACCTCAAGCTGAAGCTGGAGGATCCCGAGAAGATGCTGTCGGAGAGCAGGGCTCGGGAGGAGACCTTGACCAGGAGCCTAGAGGAGGGGAAGCAGCTATGGGCGAACGAGGCCGCCTCCCACCAGGATTATGTGGCGGGCGAGAACAGATGGATCAGCCGCCTGGAGGAGGTCACCGGCAGGGTCACCTTGCAGTTGGCCACCATGGGGATGCCACACGTGAGGTACGCCCCTGAGCGCAGTGGGACCGTCAACACCAAGTTGACCCTGTTCTTCGAGGGCATCCTCGGAGCCTTGGCATATCTTCACTCCAACAGGACGGCCACGCTGGCCGAGGAGGCCCGGCGACTTTGCCGGAGGGTCGTGACCAAGGTCCTCACCAAGACGGCGTACTAGAATCCTGATCTTGACTTCGCGGCCGCGATGAAGAGCTTGCCGGATGGTGCTGACCTCACGGTGCTCAAGGAGCGCATCAAGCCCATCACCGACTGCATCGACGAAATCAAGAGGGTGGAAGGCCAGCGCCGGGATTAGGCATCCCGTTCTTCTTCGCCGCTGCGGGTTCCTGACCAAGACAAATTTTATCTTTAGTTAGAACCGCGGCTATGATGTGATGTAATATAACTTTGAAGTACTCTTAATTTTCATGCATGTTATTTCCCCATTCGATTCCTCTTTGTATGCGTGCCCTACGTCGATCGGGAAGGCTTGCCGGCGCGGAAGCCCCTAGCGGCGTTTTGGGGACGGATCCCCATGGCCAGTCGGGTACGCGTGCTGCCGAACGAGCCACCTTTCCGCTCTGAACGCGGCCGCTCGAACTGTCGAGCTTGACTCGAGTCAGAATCGGGGGCGTTGCAGATCGCGGAAGGCTACTCTGCCATTCTCAACGCAGCCGCTTGAGCTTTTGAGTGGACTCGAAATAGGGCAAGAGCATTGCCGATCGTGGTAGAGCCCCTGGCGTGCAGGTTTCTCATACAAAGCAAATATCTCCGGGGGGGAATAACCTCAAATAAGAAGGGTAGCACAAATAAGGGTTCTGTGCAACTTAGCTTCTGTTTGCGATCGCTCGAGTGTCGATCTTCTGGCCTCCTATCTTCTTCAAGGGTCACGAAGATGAAGGAGTGCCGGGCTAACTGCTAGAGCCGATTCTCACAATTGCGTCCCCTACCTGGCGCGCCAAAGATGTCGGTGGGAACGACACCTATGGGATCACAAGAATCCCTACTACGGTTTCGGGGCGCGGGTGTCATGAGAAGAGCGGATCAAACAGATAGCACACGGTTTGTTTATCCAGGTTCGGGCCGCGGGGATGCGTAAAATCCTACTCCTGCTTTGGTGGATTGTATATCTGTGTTCTTGAGCTAGCTATGGGGTGTGAGGAGCTCCAAAAAGCCGAATCCTCCTCCTGGTCGCCTCGGGCCTCCTTTTATAGGAAAGGGGTTGCCACAGTAGCACCAGGAGGTGGAAAGGGGAACAGTGATGTGAGGTTATCCCTCGCATTACATGACAAGGCGCATTTAATGCGTCTTGCCCAGGTGTCCTTGCTTTATCGGGGACGGGGGAGAGCCCTGTCTTGTCCGTCGTCGCTCCCTCTGGCATCGACACGCACCCTGGCCAGCGGCGCTCGCGGTGCCATGTAGGCAGGTAGGCAGCTGAGGTGGCGCAGTGGTGGGTCTCCACGAAGATCTGCATGCCGCCACGCAGGTGCCTGCCCAGCTGGTTGGGTCGGCAGCTGCATGCGAACGGCGGTGGAGGTTTGACTGGCGTGGGCCTGATGATGGCCCAACGGGTGTTTTTGGCAAGGGCCTTGCCGGGGCCCCAGCAAGGGGTCTTGCCATGGCGCCTGCTGTCATCCCCGGACAGGCTCTTGTCGGGGGCCTTGTGGTCCTCCTTGGCTAGGATCCCGCCAAGGATCATCATCTTCTAAAGGGTGTATCTGATCTCGAATGTCTTCACAAAGATCTGCATGCCACCATGGGGATGTCTCCTGAATCCTTGCCCCATGGGGGCAGTGGACTGAAGGGTGACTCACTCCGTAGGTGTGGGGCGAGCTGCCACTGCAAGGGTCTTGCCGGGTTTGCTAAAACCGCCTCCTGGCAAGGATCTTGCCGGGGGGGACCGCTTCATCCCCTTTGCTCTTTGTGGTCTTGGTCTTGGCGTCGTTCTGCTTTTCCTAAGCTTCGGCCTTACGTTGGCTCACCTCCCTTGCCTTGATCAGTGTGGTGGTGCCCATGGCTCAGACTGCCCGTGCACAGTTATAGGGGTACAAAAAGTGTACCCCTCTTTTTGTACACCGACACCCGCAATTCACCGGGCGCTAGACGGGTACCTCCACATATGATGTGTACATGGTGGATACACCCAAAGAGGACGACTGCCAAGGCGGGAAAGATCTGATCGAGGATAAAGCCGCTGAGGCACCACCAAAACATCAACGTCAGCGGCGCCGCTCAAAATCGTGTCGCGAAAAGGAAAGCGACACTGGCACCAGAGACAATAACACCCCGTGCGATGCCGAAAATCCTGAAGACCCGGTCGAACCTGCGTCCGAGCAGGATGAATGGGTCCGGTCTACTCTGCATGATGACAGCTCGGCGACTCCAGAGCTAGACTAGCAGTTTTGCGTCCGTCGATCGCCACACAAATCCGCAGCACATGTACCGCGCGTGCATAATTACGCACTCAAAATACCCTGGGCAACGACGGAGGCACAATGTGGATAGGTCTATAGTGCAGCTCGACCCTATGTGACCTTTACATTTTTTCCTTTGATCTTTTTTTCAATACCACAGGTGCATTAAAGCCTAGCTACCCCACAGTCGTGCAAGGACTCTTTCCGGGCCCGTTTTCCTATAAACGATCGTGGACCGTTCCTCTCAAGGAATCATTTCCACAAGGGCAAAAGTGGCGCAGACGTGTGGCAGTGAATCAATGAGATCTTCAAGACCATCTTTATTTTTAGGCCTCGTATATAGCTTTCCCTTGTGTACAAATTTTGGCATGTAAAATAGCCTTGGCACTATCTGTAATAGCACGCCTGGACGTATCAAACAGATTGCAATGAAAATAGTTTTTTACCAACCCTCGTTCGGTCTTGGTTTGTTTCATAATCTGCATTCCTCTTTTGTGCTAAGATTGCCACATATACATTCTAGTACAGCTTCAATACCAGGGGCTCTATTTGGCCACACACTTTTCAAAAAAAATGAAGCCTGAATACTTTTAAAGTACACTTCGGCGTCCCAAACATTGCATTATATGCATCAGCTCCGAATCATGTCTTTGGTCAATAGCTGGGTTGCCCGGCTCCTATGGTTGCTACCTTATGTTCCGCTTGTTCGGCTAAGGTGGTAAAGGGAGAACTACTACGATTGTGTTTCTGGTTCGTCCGGTCAAGCACCTCAGTAGAGAAAGCCAAAAACTGACTGTCATGATACGGCGAGAGCTGGTCAGCGATTTGGTGACTTACCATAAATGTCTTGTGGTTTCTTCCATACTATACGACGGACTGGCCTTCATCCAGTCACGTGCCTAAGGCATCCAAGTTCGGATAGCCGCACACGCACCAGGGGCTAGTTCCTATTCCCATTGTCAAACTCATATGGCTAAGTGAAAGTAATAAAGCCGCATAGTCTGATTTCCTAGTTCGCTGTGCAGACACCTCCTTTACGGACCAAGACGTTAGGTCTAGTGTGGTCGTGCGCCATTACCAAACACCCCCGTAGCATCTACATGGGGGCTGAAGCCGACGACTGGTAAACTCTCAGAAGTAAAAATGGCCGCACAGGAGGAAAATAATTTTAGATAAAGGCATAAATATATTACAAAGCCTTGGTTCATAAAACAACACCTGGACAGCTCGGATACATTCAGACAAACATGACATCCTTCGAGCATTGGCCCTCTACTACCTCCAAGACGTCATCAAAATAAAGCTCCGGCTTGCAGTTGTCCTTGCCTTTGGGCGGGCCCTCGGTCGCTACGACGGTGGCCTTCATCTTCGCCCATTGCATCTTGACGCGGGCGAAGGCCATCTGTTCACCCTCGATGCACGTCGAGCGCTTGACAACTTCAATTCGGGGCAGTGCGTCAGTGAGCCGCTTCACCAGGCCGAAGTAATTGCTAGGAATGGGTTTGGTTGGCCAGAGCCGGACTATGACGTCCTTCATGGCCAAATCGGACGTCCTATGCAGCTCCGCCAGCTGCATCATCTGGTTGTTCAACAGTGCCGGACGCTCTGGCGCCAGGTACTGTGACAAGAAGAGCTTCTTTATGGTGTTCCCCTCCTGGGCCCGAAAGAATTGTGCAGCGTCGGCCGCACTCCTCGGAAGATCCGCAAAGGCATCTGGAGAACTCCATGGCCATTTAAGCAAGGCATATCTCCGACCGCCAAATATACTCTGCAAAAGAAAGGGCTTACCAGCCACTATCTGTCCGGCCTTCTTGATCTCCTCGCGAGTCGCCCGTGACTCGGTCCACGCCTCCTTGGCCTCCTGGAGAGCCTTGGTGAGATCGACCGCTTGGGCCTTATTCTTCTCTTCCAAGGCCTCGCACCTGCTGGTGGCATCCTTGAGCTCTTGCTCCACTTCAGTCACCCGCTCCTCATACTGGTGGCAGGTGACCTGCTCGGCCTCGTGGTCAGTTTGATCGTGCTCTGGCATGGTCAATAACCCCTCGGAATTGGTTTAGCGATTGCTAAGGCGCGACATCCTCGCATGTTCATAGTCGGATCGTCAAAGTCGACTTCCTCTAAAACGATAGCCACCATCTCATCGAAAGACGGGACACCTTTGCCTCTATCAAGAAAAGATGCTCGGTCAGTGCAAAAGGTGCACTTTCCAAGGTGAGCAAACAAACTTGCATCACGTAGAGCAATAAAAACAGCACGTAAATGTTCCAAATGTTCGAACCAGAAAACGTCCGATGAAAGCACGTAAAATTTCGTTCATTAGCCTCATGAAAGTACTAGGTGCATTAGTTAACCCAAAAGGCATGACTAACCACTCATATAATCCAAACTTAGTTTTAAATGCTGTTTTCCATTCATCTCCCAATTTCATACGAACTTGATGGTATCCACTACGCAAATCAACTTTGGAGAATATTGTAGAGCCACTCAATTCATCAAGCATATCATCTAGCATAGGAATAGGATGATGATAATGAATAGTAATATTATTAATGCCTCTACAATCAACGCACATACGTGACGTAACATCCTTTTTCGGCACTAAAATGATAGGAACAGCAAAAGGACTAAGAGATTCGCGTATATAACCTTTGTCGAGAAGTTCTTGTACTTGACGCACAATCTCCTTCGTCTCCTCTAGATTGGTACGGTATGGTGCACGATTGGGTAATGATGCACCAGGAATTAGGTCAATTTGATGCTCAATCCCTAGAATAGGTGGTAATCCCGGTGGCACTTCTTGTGGAAAGATGTCAGCGAACTCCTGCAAAATGTTAGTGACAGCAGGAGGAAAAGAGGAAGGCACGTCCTCGAATGAAAATAATGCCTCTTTGCACACAAAAGCATAGTAAACAGATTTGCTAAAATCTAAATCATCAATATCAGATTTGGTGGCAATTAAACATGCACTTTTCATTTAATTTCAGAAGCAACACTAGATGGTTTATTATTAGGCTGCATTTGTTGCCCAAATTATTTTGCCACAATCTGATTTTCACTTTTATTTTTCTCCTGTTTTGCTTTATTAGCTCTATTAATATCATCTTTCAAAACGGAATCAGGAGTCATAGGAAGCAAAGTAATATTTTTATCCTTATGAACAAGAGTATACTGATTGTTTCTACCATGGTTTACAGAATTTTTATCAAATTGCCATGGTCTACCAAGTAATAAGGAACATGTTTGCATAGGTACCACATCATAATCAACATAATCAGCATATGTAGAGATACTAAAATGCACACGAACAGTACGTGTTACCTTAACCTTGCCACTGTTGTTGAACCATTGGATGTAGTAAGGATGTGGATGTGGTCTTGTGGTGAGAGATAGCTTCTCCACCATCTCCATGCTAGCCAAGTTATTGCAGCTCCCTCCATATATGATGACGCGAACAGAACGTTCCTTCACAACTCCCTTTGTATGGAAACAAATTATGCCTTTGATTTTTCTCAGCTTGTGTAACCTGCACACTCAAAACACGTTGAGCAACTAAACATTCATACCTGTCAGCATCTTCAGCAGCCATGTATTGCGTCTCATGATCCGAATCCTCTCCTCCGTGTTCTTCATGTGTAATAAGAGCCAAAGTATCCTCATCATAGTCACTAGCGTACTCATACCCACCATCCTCAGTAACAATCATCACACGCCGAGATTGGCATTCTCTCGCAAAATGTCCTCTTCCCTTACAACGATGACAAATAATATCACTTGTGTGCCCTGTTGATGCCATGGAAGAAGAAGAGCTCTGCGCAGGTCCGGCAGGTGTGCTCTTTGTAGATAGTGGTGGTTGTGCCTGCTTTCTTGTATCACGGCTGGAGGTGGCACCTGATGGAGGTGCTGGTGGAGTGGAAGTAGAGGATGCACGTGGTGTCCATGATGAAGATCGACCTGTAGAAAAGTTAGTTCGCGCCAATGTCTGTCGATCCTGCACTTCACGTTCAGCTTTACAAGCAAGATGGAATAAACGAGTGATATTAGTATACTCCTTATACTCTAGAATGGTCTGAATCTCTCTATTAAATCCACCCATAAAATGTGCAAGCATAGCTTCATTCTCCTCAACAATACCACATCTAATCATGCCAGTTTGTAATTCCTGATAATATTCTTCTACAGAATTTTTTCCTTGTCTTAAACGCTGCAATTTTTGAAGTAATTCACGTTGATAATATGGTGGAACCCAACGAGTACGCATAGCAGTTTTCAAAGCAGCCCAAGTAGTTGGAATAGGTTATAATCTACAATGTTCAGACCACCAAACACATGCAAAGCTAGTGAAAGCACAAACAGCAGCAGGAACACGTCTCTCCTCAAGATATTGTAAACATGTAAATCGTTGTTCCATTTCTAAGTCCCAAGTAAGATATATATCAGGAACATATCTACCCTCAAATGGTGAAATATTCAATTTTTGTTTAGGAAGATGGTCATGTACCTCAGGTGGTGGTGCAGCCCTACCGTTGCGATGATATGCATGAGGACGACCTGGTGGTGGTGGTGCTGGTGGTTGCACGTAGTTCTGATTTTGGTCAACCTCATCCTCATAATGGTCCTCCACCTCTGCAGTAGCAGCGGGAGCGGTAGAAGCATCAACAGCGACACCAGAAGTTTGCCTAGGGTCAATGGGAACGCGATGTGCTCATCCCACTTGATTTGGAAAGCGGCGTTGTTGTTGTTGTTGTTGTTGTTATTGTTGTTGGAGAGGTGCGTTAGGGGCAGCCGGTGGTGGTGGTGGTGGAAGACGCGCGAGCAATTCATTAAACTTGTTATCGAGCTTTGTTTCCAACGTCTTCTCCATGCCATCTATCTTCTCCATGGCCTCTTCAAATCTGTTTAGCACATCTTGCACCTGTCCACTCATCATTTGCTGAAATTTATCATGCAACTCCTTATTCATGATGTTCTCCCAGTCAGTCTCGTCGGCTTGTGATCCTGCCATGGTTAGCAGCAATAGAAACACACAAGAATTTGATCCTACAGACTACTAACAAGAGGTGGTGGTGGATGTCACAAATCCGTCAAGAAAATCTCAGATTCTTACCAGTTCTTACCCAGCAGCAGGCGGTGGTCAGCAACCGTCGTAGTCAAAACTCTGAAAGCTTGGATAGAGCGATTACCAGGGAGAGTCAAACGCACGACGTAGATGTATGTGGAGCTGGGAAGGCTTATAATATGGTAGCAAAAAGGGTCAGCAATAATCAATTCAGAGATGTAATGTTGAATAAACGCTCAACGACGGTACTGTGCTGGTCCTAGGCTAGACCGTGCTAGAGACGCGAGCCTAGAACACTAACAAAATCACGGCGCTGCACGTAAACAAGGGAGTAGCACTCTCTAATTTTTTTTCTTCTTTTTTCACTTTTTTTTGCACTTTCCCCTCTTTTTTTAGTTTGGAACTATTTTTCTTCTGCGAGTAGCACAGAATCTCAGGAGTCCCACTCTGTCACGACTCGAAGTATCACGTGATCTAGAACTCGAAAACAAAGCAACAAATACTGGACTCGGACTGGTAGCGGAGATAAATCTGGTGGAACTCAGACTGTTGGCGGCGATGAATCTGGTGGAACTCGGACTGGTGGTGGTATATGGCGATGGTATATGCGGACTCGGATTGGTGGTTGTATATGGCGATGGTATATGTGGACTCGGATTTGTGGTTGTATATGGCAGCGACGATGCATATGGGGGGTGGTGGTATATGGCAATGATGATGACTATGGTGCGGCGGCGGCGTGATATCCTGTGAACAAAACTCGAAACTCTAAGGGACTAGATGCTAAGACTAGCAACTCGACATGACGATGCAACCGCAAATTCAACAAAGAAAAACTCTAAAAAGATTATGCAAAGGCTCAGATTGGTTCGGATATGATGAACTAACCCTAATTTTTCTTGGCTTTTTTCGTGGACTGTAGGTATGAAGAACAGACCCGATCATAACTATGAAAACTGTAAAATCTCACCGAGCAACCTAAAAATATGATACCACTTGATAAAGGCAAAGGTGTCCCGTCTTTCGATGAGATGGTGGCTATCGTTTTTGAGGAAGTCGACTTTGACGATCCGACTACGAACGTGCGAGGATGTCGCGCCTTAGCAATCGCTAAACCAACTCCGAGGGGTTATTGACCACGCCGGAGCACGATCAACCTGACCACGAGGGCCTGTTTCCTGCGAGCAAACGAAGAACAAGCAAGAAACTGAGATTGCAATCTGGATATTGCGAATATAAGATGAAAGCTTTATGGATCAAGGTGGGGTTCTGTGACGTCTTGCTCTGGTCGTTGGACACAAACAAAGTACGCGAAGTTGCAGCTATGGCGAACTTTTAATCTAAACGAAACCCAAAGTCTAACCGACACCCTAAGGGCTTTATATATGGAGGAAGAGGGGGGATTTCATGGCCCTTGGAGGAGGGGTCCGAAACAAACCCTAACTCTTGTTTCCCCACACATACGGACTCTAAAAACAGCCTATACTTAAGTATTTCGAAAATACATGGGTCTGGCCCAATAATAAGGTGACGCAGCACCTAAAATAGCCTCTGGACGAAATTTATGAAGTGGCATCTTGTATATTTCGTCCAAGGCTTCATGCACTCCTTATGGTGGCTTCAAAGTCTTGAAATCATCACTTGTAACTCCGTTCTTGATTCCCTTGCGCATGCCATCATCTCCATGCTTGATCTTGCTCCAAGGTTCATCTTTCTTGTCCAAGCTAGGCCCTTCATTTGTAAGCAAAACAAATGTATCCAATTTAGGGAGCATCATATTCTCATGAACATTAGAATCGTTACCAAGAAACGAAAGTACCTGATAATTCAATTGGCGTGCGCGAGCTCTAGTAATTGGTCCAGTATGTATAGCAGCAGGAGATGTGGGTGTAACAATGGTATCGATGTCCTCATCATTTCTTGGCTATGTTGTTACTACACAGGGAATTGAAGTTGATAAAGCCAAGATTGAAGCTATTGAGAGTTGGCCGCAGCCCAAAACGGTCACACAAGTGAGGAGTTTCCTTGGCCTCGCTGGTTTCTATAGGCGTTTTGTGAGAGATTTCAGCACCATTGTTGAACCTCTCAACGAGCTTACAAAGAAGGATGTGCCTTTTGTTTGGTGTACCGCACAGGAAGAAGCCTTCACTGTATTGAAAGATAAGTTGACACATGCTCCTTTACTCCAACTTCCTGATTTTAATAAGACTTTTGAGCTTGAATGTGATGCTAGTGGAATTGGATTAGGAGGTGTGTTATTACAAGATGGCAAACCTGTTGCATACTTTTCTGAAAAATTGAGTGGGACTAGTCTGAACTATTCTACTTATGATACCGAATTATATTCTCTTGTTCGGACCTTAGAAACATGCCAACATTATTTATGGCCCATGAAATTTGTTATACATTCTGATCATGAATCTTTGAAACACATTAAAAGTCAAGCAAAACTGAACTGTGGACATGCTAAATGGGTTGAATTCATTGAGACTTTCCCTTATGTCATTAAACAATAGAAGGGTAAAGAAAATGTTATTGCTGATGCATGGTCTCATCGTTATACTATGCTTTCACAACTTGACTTTAAAATATTTGGTTTGGAGACCATCAAAGATCAATATGTGCATGATGCTGAATTTAAAGATGTATTGTAGAATTGTAAGGAAGGGAGAACTTGGAACAAGTTCGTTCTTAATGATGGATTTGTGTTTCGTGCTAACAAGCAATACATGGCTGATAAACAGGAAACATAGTTGAATGTACAAACATTGTATGAGAGACAGATGCAATAGATAGTGTGGAAAAAAGAGGGCATGAAATAGTTGACATGTATATTGTTTAACTAAAACGGATATCATGACATAATTTCACATATATGATGTCTATCTAAACTGGATAGCATAGCATAACATAATTCAAAGATATGATGAATAACTAAACAGGATCGCATGACATAATTCACCTACATGTTATCTAAGTAATCAGGATCACATCATTTGATTTACATATGTGATTTATATGCTAAACAGAGGGCATTCGATATGATGTCTGAACTAAGAACATGGTGTTGAATATTGTGTATATGATGTTTAAACTATGCAATGCAAGACATCGTATGCATGATATGAGCAGTATAACCGTGCCAAGTTAGAGCATACACCTCAGTGGGGGAATAGGACTGGTCATCTGTCTCCGAATCCATCTCTGAGGAGCTATCGGGACCCAACAAGAGATCTTCTTCAACAGGTAGCACTGTCTGCTCTAATGGCCTTGTTTTCACTCCAGATTTTTCCATCTCCCACCCAAATGGCTGATTCACAAGAAGAGTAGTTTAATGTACAAACATTGTCGACAAATGGAAATGTAATGAAGAAAAGGATGGGCAAGATATCATTCAAATATATGATGCCTGGTTAAACAGGATGGCATTGCACATTTCACATATATTATGGCTGGCTAAAAGACATGAGACTGCATAATTCCCATATATGATATAGAAACTAAACAGGTGGCATTATAGAACATGTCTAAACTAAGCAGATGACATATATGATGTTCAAAGTAGGCACTGCAAGGCAACATATGCATGATATGACTAACATCATCATGCCAAGGTAGAGCAAACACCTTGGGGGGTAAATAGTTGTGGTCAGCAGCATCCGAATCCGCCTCAGAATAGATATCTTCCTCTGGATTACAATCTGGAGAGGGGTGGGGAGGGTTTGCCATTGAACCCACCATGGAGCGATGTCTGCATGACATTGTATTGCCGCGCAAAACTCTTCTCTTTTTCCCTACGTGTTCAGCATGACTGTGTACAATATCTGACATGCATACGAAAAAAATATGGTGAGATTATGTAAGGAGAGCATGCAGAAATTTAGAGTGATGGTAACAACCAGTGCATCGATGTTTTTCCGTTGAACCAAAATATCCCTAATGGATCGACGTGAATGTATAGTAATAAGTGATGCAACAAGTGTACAACCTCTTTGCCGTAGCCGTGTCGACCTCAGCATCATTGGGTTGGTCGCTGAAGCAGTTGAGGCGGAGGTGGCTGTCGGAGGTGTGGAGGAGATCTGAGGAATCTGTAGACGGCATCCAGGGCACTGCTCTGTTGTGACGGGTCGTTCTGGCGTTGGAGCAGCTCCGGTGAGCCGTAAGACGTCAAGGCTGAAGCAGCACAGGACAGACATCGCCAATCTCAAGTGGGATTCTAATAGCATCTCCAATAGATGATGTAAAATGGATGTAAAATTAACATCACCAAAAACCACCTGACTACAACAGATGAGGTAAAAACTGTTGACTCTGAACTTAACTGTCGAAACTGAAATTTACTGTGGAATCTAAATGCTACTGTCGAAACTGAACGCAATGGTAGCAGAGAGGCACTTGACATGTAGTTTAGGGAGGGCTTGCAGTTCATCTTCAACCTGCACCCCCCTGAGCCGCCAGCCACCACTGGCCGAACCGCCGGCCCCAGCGCCGCCTCGCCGCCCCGAAACAACTCACCACCGCCGCCCCGGCCAGCCCTCTAGGCCCCCCGCCCCCACCCTGAACCCAAAGATAGATAGTGGGGTACCTCTCCGGCGAGCCCCCATCCCCGCTACGGGTGGTTCTTCCTTAACTCCGGCGAGCCCCCCAACCCCTGAAAATCGACTGACCCAAAAGTCGATTCAGTCGACTAAAGTGTGGCTTAATCGGAGCAGAGCAGCAGCGCGAGCGAGGGGGAGAGCAGCAGCAGGGCGAGCAAGCGATCAAGCAAGAGCCGGAGCAGCAGAAGCAGATCCGGCTGGTATGGACGCCGCCGCCGAAGGGGCCTTGCACTAGGGGAGAGCCGCCGTGGAGATGTCGCCTGTGGCGCCGGCTTCAAGGTAGCCGCTCCATGGGGGTGCAGGATGGAGCACCGTCGGCGCCGGGAGGTCGAGTTAAGGAGAAGGTGCAATGCGATGAGTGTACAACCTCTTTGGTGGCGCCGAGTAGGCCTCGACTTCGTCCGAGGAGTCGGTGAGGATGTTGCGGTTCCGGTGGAGCAGGTTAAGGCGGCGCTGTGGGGATGGAGCAGCCGCGATAGATGAGGTGATCGTCGGAGCAGCTCCTTGGAGGTGGAGGATGGGGCGGCTGAACCGGTGGGACGGCGAGATGGACGACGGATCCTCATCCGGGGAGGTGGACGAGGGACGTCGAGCTGTTGCGCTGGACGACGTCGTCAAGGAAGAGGCTCTGGCTGTGCAGCGGTGACATGGCGGACGGAGGAGGGTGGGGTTTCGCAGCTGGAGCGGAGAGGTTATGGCAGCCTGGGATTTTGAATGGCGAAAAGGGGGCGATGGGAGGGGGTGACACATGACTTAGGAACGCGCTTGTCCAAAATGTAGGGTGTGTTACAAAAGAACCCCCACCGATTTGAACTAGCGGCCCTTTCAGCTCAGGGTTAGAAGGGGGATTTCGCGTGTCGGGATTTGGCAGCTGGAGGGAGTTTTCGCGCGCGTTGTAATTTCGGGATAGCAAGGTGCGGGTTGTGGAGGCGCGAGTTTTGGGAGCACGATATCTGAATTTTCGGGATATAACAAGACGCGGCTTGAATTTTAGGGACAAGCCTAATGTGTAGTAATACTTTACTTGTACGTACCAAATAAATTCGCACTTCCCTCAACCAAAAAGAAAACGAAAAAAATAAAACTATTCACACCACACAAAGAGAGAGTCTTGCCCCGTTTTACTATACAAATGCTATTCAAAGCTACTCCCTCCTTCCATCTATATAGGGCCTAATGCGTTTTTCAATGCTAACTTTGACCAAATATTAGAGCAATGATATATGACATGCAACTTACACAAAGCACACCGTTAAATTCGTCTGTGAAAGGTTCTTTCAATGATATAATTTTCACATTGTGCATGTCATGTACTATTAATCTTGTCAATAGTCAAAGGCGGTCTTAAAAATCTCATTACGCCCTATATAGATGGAAGGAGGGAGTATGAATCCATGTTATGTCCGATTAATTTTTTTCGCTTGCTGTATAATGCATGTAACCTACTCATACCAACATTTTAGTGCACTTCAAATGTCTATACTACCGCTGCAATTCGAACTAAATTTGAATTCTTTTCTCTATTTCAATAAGAATCTACAATCATGATTGTTGCCAACTTCAACCATCATAGTTTCCTTGCTATCCGCCAGATATAAATCAGACGACCTATAATGCAGGATGGCAGGCACACCATCATCAACAACTCCGTTTTTTGTAAGACTAGAGATAAAACATATTAAATGTAGTATACCATGTTCATAACCACAGCATGTGTATCACCGTTATATATATTCACACATCCGTCGGTTTGAAACACTATGATAAATTCTTCAAATATCTGAATTCGCTTTTTATAATGAAGTATATATGATCTCTATTCATCTTTTACACCCACACAACCCTCTTATCTCTGTAGCTAGCGCTAACTTTCTCTTGTGCATGCACACGCCCGCATCCCTCTCACCCTCCCTCAGCATTCTCTAGCTCCATCGCGCAAATTCGTCTTTTCACTTTAGGTCGTTCACCCACGGTGTGTGTAGGCCCCCCAGCTCCTTCTTTACGGCACACATCGATCGATATGCCTCTCTAGCCAGGTGTGCCTAGCACAAACACAAGCTTCCCCTCTTCTCTTGTCACCGTCCATGCCTCACTCCCACCACTCTTTTCATCGTTCTCGTACTCACACACTCCTCCCCCTCGATATAGTATGCCTCTCGTACCACCTCCTACATGCATCCCTCTCTCTCTATCCTTCTCCCCGTGCCTCATTTGCTTCTAACACACACATGCATGTATACCGATCGATCTCCCAACATATACCTAGATCGACTTTAACTACCCCCCCATCGATCGACGTACCTCACAAGTTATGTCTCTCCTTTATCTTACAAAGGGCAATTGATCTTCCTATGTAGTTACGTCTGCTTACCACAGCCACATCGTCCCCTCTCATCATTCGTGCATGCCTCCTGACCCGTCTCTCACACGCACGTGCATAGACAACAAGCAGCCATCTCCTCTCTTATTGATATTGCGGGCGTGCCCTCTGTTTGTCTAGCAAGCCTATCCCACCATTTGTTAGAAGCAACTCCACTACAACCCCCTCCAACACTCTAGCTCTGTCTCTCTCCCAACCTTATTCATCTCCTACACATATGCATGGATGCCGATCGATCTCCCTTAATACATGAGGTAGATCAATCTCCTTAATATATGAGGTAGGCCTCTCTCCTCCTCCACACATATACCAGCCATTGTATCTCTATAGTTAATTGGGCCTCCCTCTTCCCCCACCACACACCGATAATCGAGTGCTGCAGGTAGGTATCCATGCCACAGAGACAAACTGCACATGTCCCATCTCACGTTCCAGTAGGCCAGCCACTCTATATCTTTGACATGGGCACACACAAATTCGATGGCACTCTTTATTGATCGCGCGCACGCGCACACACACACACATCATTCCTCTCTTCGATTCTATGGACACCTCAAGCCGATGATGCCTCCACTCTCTTCTCGTGGATTGCCCCCTCTATATATATGTTATATCCAGGACTGTATTTCACACACATTGCATATGTTAACTTTTTTGATTGCCCCCCCCCCCACACAAAAAAAACTCTCAAGAACCCACACACTATATCTCTCTAGGTTTGTATCTCTCTCACACAACCCCACATAGGTGGTGTATGTATACAAGAAGAGAATAGGTGTACCATGCACGTACTCATGCTTCGTGCCCAGTCACACCCGCGCGGGTACATGGTGGAGCTCATTTCTCCGCAGAAGCTGAATTTGTTTTTGAAACATCAAGTGGCCAGAGACTCGAAAACTTATTTGCCCATTAGTGACTTGTCAGGGCGGTGAATTTTAGTTTGTACGATAATGCTGCATCCACCTAAAGTAACGAAAGTTCTTACGTAAACTTCCTAGTAATTCCCTCTTCGTAGGTGCAGCATTACTCCTAACATTTGTAATATCAGTTTGAAACTTGTAATATTGCTGTGTCCTATTCCTCACTCTGTGCATTTAAAAACCGAACCAAAAAACCATACCGAAAATAAACCGAACCGAACCAATTTTATGGTTTTTATGTTTTCTGGTTTCAGTATGGTATGAACTTTTCATACCGATTTGAACTTGGTTTTTATGGTATATACCATAAAACCGAACGGTTAACCGAATAAAACGAAGTAAAAAATAAATTTGTATTTATTGAGATGAACAACCATACAAGTTGTCATTTTTCTTGTACATGAGTCAAATGCACTACTAAGCACGTAATTTTTTCTTGTAACATAGTCAATTTTCTATTCTTAAAATGCTAAGCACGTCCATAACCATCAAAAAATGAATCAATGCATGCATATATACTTATATATATAGTCATATACTATTTGGATAGAATAGTATGTGTTTTGAGTCATAAATTTGCTAATTATTATTACGTCATTTCCAAATTCGCGTCAACTTTGGTTTTTATGGTATATACCGAAACCATACTGAAATAATTTGGTATATACCGAGACCGGACCGTATTTTAATTTCATACCATATTAACTGATGTATTAATACCGTACAAACTGAAAAACCATATAAATCGAACCATGTAAACCAAATATACCAAACGCACTGGGTGACCTATTCCTGTGTTTTCAAAATCCTGCGAATCAAACAGGTCCTGAGTTGGTGATGATGTTGTGCCTCCCATCTTTCACCAATAGCCGTCGAATCTAGATCTGACGCATACAAACCAAGCTTCTCCATTTTTGCAAAAAGATGCCCGCACTTGTTCCCTATTTACAAACAACTCCTTGTCTCTCACAATCAGCCCCATCTCCTCCCCACCACATCTAGGAGTAGAAGGTCGTGGAAAAATCTGGCGCGATGGCCGCTGCCGGAGCCGTCCACCCCCAATCTTGGTGTTCCGTGCAATGCACGGGCATCTACGCACGGGAAATTATGTCGAACAGGGGTAGTTGTAAGCAGGATAGCTCTATAGCCATGATGATAGTGACTGCAGACGGTGAGGCTGACTATCGTATGCCGAACACGGTGCCTACACTCAGGTGTCATCTCCGGCGCAGGGTCTTGTCACTTCACTGTGAGGAGCAGCATGTAATAATTTGACCAACGGATAGTACAGTGCTAGTACTCCTACTACTACATTGGTAGTACTACTACTAGTACTAGTAGCACCACCGTCTGGATTTAGGAGTACTACCATGTCCATCTGGATTTTAGTATTTGACTAGCAATATCTAGTAATGCATGTCACCAAAAATGTACTACTCCCTCTGTAAATAAATACATGGTGTTTTATTCCTATAGGCAAGAGAACTTAATGATTTTTTGCTACTCCTAACTAGAGTACTAATAGGATTACATGCAATGAACTAAACACTGCATGTCATGTTTGGTAGTCTCAAGTCATTGAAAGCATGCACGGCCCACATCTCTCATTGGTTGATATGTCACGAAATAAGAAACAAGGAGGGAGTTAATGCACCATGCCTAAGTATTTTGGGATTATTTGGTTTTTGTAAGGTGACTTATACAACATTTTTGTTTACATGCATTAACATTTAATAGCTAAATCAAAGGTCAAAACTTGGCGCAAAATGCAAAGGGGACCAATAAACCGGTAAACATCAAACTTCTCTCGTTTGGCCCCAACTAGAGGTCCGGTGAGATGACTATACAGCACCGGCACGGAGGGGGACACAGCTTCATTAACTTACGACAACTGCCTTTGGGTGAATGACACGTGGCCCCAGGGGGTGGCTGGCCCACCTATCATACAGCCAAAGGCAGGTGCAGTAGAGGGCCGAGGAGTAGTACGAAATCCAACGCACCTACGCACGCTAACCAAGGGTTGAGTGATCACTCGAATTGCAAGATCAGTTGACTAGAAGCTACGCTAGACCCATGGAGGCGATGAGCGCGAGCATCACCCGACTGTGCCAGATGGACCACGACGCCGGCCTGCGGCCCGGCACCGAGGAACATCTCCAGGTAGTATTGCTTGAGGCCGCCAGGGCGAGGGGCCACTTGGACGACAGCTTCGTCTCCTTGTTCGACGAGGTCCTCGTCGGTTTCCTCGACAAGTTCACTGTCATCAAGAAGCTTGCAGACGACTTTGACGTAAGCCTCCAACTGACGCGCCCAGGCTCTGCGATGCCCGCCACCCTCAACAGCCACTATGATAACAACCTCTTCGATGCACTGGTGGCCCTGCGACTGCCCGCCGTCGCGCTGGAGAATGTCCACCTCGAGGTCGCGCTCGCCGCGTAGCGCCTGGCGCAGCAAGACACCATCGACATAATCACCCACGTCTACGCGCAAATCGTCCACAAGGACTACTACATGCAAGAGGAGGACGATAGGACGCTGGCCTTCTTGGAGCATAGGGCAACCTTGGACGGCACTGTTCAGAAGCACGTTGAGCTCGCCGCGAACGCCGCTGCTCCTCACACACCGGTTGGTGACCCGGCGCACTAGGGCGTGCGGATGTCGTTGAACATTGATGGATCCGTATGTATTTTTATCTTTTCATCAAATCCATGTAGTAGTATATGATACTACAGTAATTATCTTGTCGGGTGGCTGAGAAAACAGGAGGGAGAAGAGATGGCTGTAGCACGGACTCCAAGAAAATTGGTGTCGGATGGGACTCGTGTGGGTGGCGTGTGCTATACTAATAGACGTGAATGTTACTGAGTTATGGCCCATGCCACCCCACTATATCGAGGTACGTATAACAAATTTCCTGCAGTCCGTGCTCGGCCCTCCTCTATCTCTCTTCTCAGCCAGCCAGCGGACGCGCGGAGCCCATCGTTTGTTTGCTCACATGCGGCCCCACATGTCAGTGAAAACGCAAGAGGACCCACTGCACCTGCACATCTTTCACCTCGACGTGCTGGCGATGAAAAACAAATCCAATAAAGATCTTCGGTGGCCGCTTTTGGAGTTGCTCAAGAGTAGTAAGATTCTATTTATAGTTTAACCCAAGATGCACATTTCATGGCTTCAACTACCACTCTATTTTCTTTCATGACACGACCTGGATGCTGGATGTCCCACATGTCGGCAAAAGGAGGAAGAACCCGACCAAATCTTCGGTTCTGCTATCGGATGAGATTAGTGCACTTTTTTGATACTCCTACTAGAATGGAGGCTAGACATGAGAATAGATGCGAGGAAGCAATGTCTACTTCTTTACACTCGAAGAAGAAAGAAGCACGCAAGATCGAGCCTCCGCAGATCAACAATGAATGCATCGAGAAGGCACTAATCCAACTTAGAGGAGTAGTAAAATGTATTCTTGTGGTTCTTGTTTTCTTTGGTCTTGCTTTTCTAGTCAAAATTATCATTGGAGTTCGTGCAAAACGGAGGTCCATTTGGGGTTGTGCGTTGGAGTTGGCCTTACAAGTGGGACCGCAGTTAAGGAAACTGACTATCGGCAAACCCCCACCTCGCCCGCCGTGCGATGGCTGAAGTTAGGCTGGTCATAGTGGGAGTAACTTAGCAAGTAACATAGCGCATTTCAAGACAAGTTTGCTTATGTGGCATATAGTTAATGAGGAGAGAAATGTTTGGAGTAACATAATATGTTACTATAACATAACGCAAACCAAAGCAAAATGAGTCTATAATGTAATAAATGCAATCATCTATGATACTACTTGTATGTTACTTTGCACTATGAAGGTAGTAACAAAGACTAGTGTCATATGCATGACACTAGTCTAAGTTACTCCCCAATATAATCAGCCTTAGAGAAATGACGAGGTTGAAGATATTGCTCTAGCATGGACTCCAAGAAATAATATGGTGTCAGATGGATGTCGTGGTGGTGGCGTGTGCCGTACTCCTGGACGTGAATGCTTGTTCTGGCCCATGCCACCCTACTACTCCTACTACTTACTCCTACTAGTATATAGTATACTAGTATCGAGGATTCGAGGTGCTGGTACGTACAACGAACACATTAACATATGGCTACAGTAAACACACCTGCCCGACGCGCGAAGCATGTGAAGCTAGTACAAATTTAGAGAAGCGACTCGAAAGCCATTCATAAATTTAGTAAGTTTATCATAGGCATATCATCTTATTACATACAACAGGTCATCAACCCACATCGACAACGAGGATACATTATAAATACTAAAGTTTTCACCACACAACAAATAACAAGCCATGAAATGAACTTCAACTCAACCATTACGCGGCGTTGGAAACGCTTGCTTTGAACCACAACTGATTCTCTCGGACGGTCCATCTGTTGTCGATCTGGAGACCAACACAGGACCGATCATCCAGGCTGAAGTGGCCTACTATATCAGAACAAGGGTAGGGAACCACCCAAATGTCCGAGGTATAGACACAGTTGCTTCTCATAAATGTGTCAGCAACAGTTGGATCGCTTTTCACCATCATCGGATAGTTTTGTCCAAGGAAGAGCGAGTTTTCTCCAAGACTATCAATTCTGTGCCAGGGAGAAGGAGTTGGCGCTAGCACACTAGTATCCATCCCAAATACCATGCAACGGGTGTTGGAATAGGTCCGGAGAGTGCGACCATGGGAGACACCTGCTTCCTTACCAGTAACATCATCAGTGGGTTGTATACACACAAGAAGAGATGACCCTTCGGAATTAGTTGCTAGGCGCCATAGAGTATATCGGTGCTGCTCGTCCTCATGCTCGTGATCATCACCATCATCATCTCCCCCTTGGTTATAATTTTTTTCATGTATAGGTGGTGGGATGTTCATAGGACCTTGGAAACACAAGAAGAAGGTTAATTAGTAAAGGGAAACTTGCTAACCTGCATGCATGTGGATGAAACAATTATAATTACGGTGGAAGACAAACGTACCGAAACTACTAGGATGCCATGCAAAAATAGTGCCACGAGTGGTGGCAGCAAACACAAGGCCCTCGTATTGAATTGCATCACAGTACTCATCCGTGTACAGAAACTGATTTTTGAGCAATATCCATCGAGTCGAACCACGAAGGACGGCAACAAGCTTGTCGAAGATAGCAACAACTTCATAGTTGTTGTAATTCCAAGAGCGGTTGGGAACTCGAACAATTGCTATCTTCCGTAGAAGACAGTCACCATGATCGTATTTGAACGTGCGTACATTACCGGTGTGCTCAACCTCTGGGCAGTGTGCTGAGATTTTTGGAAGTGGAACCCGGTGACGAGTGTACACATTCACAAGTTCCCACTCGCAGTTGGACCCAATGTAAACAACCCAATCTCCATTTGCGCCTGCCCATGCCTTGCCCTCAAGCGATGGCATCTTAACATCATACGTATCATTATCAAGCGGCATCAACTCGCACAGGGCGAGGCCTCTGTCGTGCCAGCGCCAGTCATCAGGGTCACGGCAAAGAAGATAGGGGAGATCAAACCGCTGCTTGACTCTTGGGTTCTTTGTAATTATGTTATTAGTTGAGTCGAGAACGGGCTTGAACGGACCTGCCATGCTAGCCGAGGTGATGACGTCGCGCCGATCAATGAGTTCCTCCACCACGTCATCTTTCAGATCGGGGCAACAATAACGGGGTCGTTTCCGGCCTGTTCCCTCCATGGAGAAGACGATCGAACAATGGCAGAAGAAAGGGTGAAGGGCTGAAGGAAAATGGAGGAGGGAGAGGAAGAGCATGCGACAGCAGTTCCAAATCGAGAGGGAAAGGCGAAGAGTCGGTGGACGGTTGCGAGTTTGCCACGGTTCACGAAGAGGTGCCCCGGCCTACACGTCCATTCGGAAATACTGGGTTGTGCGGGACACTCTGGCCTGTCTAGACAGCCTTTTCTTTTATGTTTACCACAGACCAGCCTAGTAGTTTTTTTTTCTTTCCGAAAATGGCTAGCCCAGTTCTTTTGTGATTTGTCAAGTAAGTCACTGTATCAGGCCTGCTGGGCTGCAAATCTTTCAAGACGAGGAGAACTTCATTCGGCTGGCCGAGAAAATGGCCTATCAGTAATAAGAAATGGGCTATACATTTTTAAAACACATCAAACCGACAATTATTTTCAAATATCTTTTTTCATTTCAAGATTTTAAATTGCATTGATTTTTATGCGTGGACAATTTATTGGATTTTATATTGATATACATTTATTTTTAAAATCATTCTAAATGTGACTCGAAATTTCGAGATTAAAAACAGTTCAGACTGCACCGACATATGCAAAATTTCGTATAATTTTTTAACCGTGGCCACAATATGGGCTGTAATGCTAACATAAAGAATATGGGCTCCAAAAAAACTCATAAGAATTAGCAAATGGGCTGTAAATTATTTGAAATAATGGTGGGCTGTATGCTGTTTTCCACATATTTGAGGCTTTCCACAGATGGCCTGTATACTGTTGGATGTCCATCCAACGGCCGTCGTGCTTCTTCAATCTCTGCTCTTCCTGCTCCAGCCGCTCAAACAAGCGCCGGCGGGACTGCCTACTCACTCCTCCCCGCGGCCGGTTGTGCTGCCGCGCAGGCCTCACCGCCCCACTGTACTCCCATTGCTGGCCTAGCCATCCCTCTACTCACCCACACCTGATGTTATTCTCCGGCGACGGCAGACGAACCAGTAAACCCTCGTATAGTCATACTCCCCTCCGTGTGGGAAACAAAAACAACAGCCGAGTCTTCCCTGCCTCCGTGTCGTTCCCTTCCTAGGCCTCGCCATCGTCCACCGCCCTGGTGCTCTTGGCGTGGCGTGGTCAGCGTGGTCAACGACCGACATGCATCTGAAGCGGACTGTACATGGAGAGGCTGACAGCTGGGTCCATGGCCCCAAGCAAGGAAATGCCTCCTTATTACGTGCAAAAATAATGATTTCCTCCACCTGACATTTGGGACCCACCGAAACGGCCTCTGTATTTCGTGAAAAAAACGTTACCGCCGCTGACAGCTCAGACCCACCAGCTATATCTTCGCATGCAAGGAAGTGCCTCCTTATTACGCACAAAAAAATGAATACTCCCCCTGCTAGCTGGGATCCAGTATAGTGGGCCTACTAAGTTGACGGGGACGAAGGGCTTTGTGAACTTAGTCAATACACACGATTCTAGCTCGACTGACCGTACGATGTCCATCCAACGGTCGTAGTGCTTCTTCAACCTCTGGTCTTCTTGCTCCAGCGGCCCAAAGCAGCGCCGGTCGTGCCGCCCGCTCCTGCCTCCCGTGGCCGGCTGTGCTGCCGCGGATGCCTCACCGCCCCCATACTACTCCCACCGCTGGCCAGGCCATTCCTCCACTCCACTCATCCACACCCCCTGTTATTCTGCGGCGACGGCGGCGCAGCCGAACCAGTGAACCCTCGTACTCCTCTCCACGTGGGCATCCACTGCCGCGTCTTCGCCGGCTCTGCATCATCCCCTTCCTAGGCCTCGCCATCGTTCACCGCCGTGGTGCTGTCGGCGCGGCGTGGTCAATGTGGTCAACAACCGAATTCCATCGGAAGAATACTATACGTGGAGAGGCTGACAGCTGGGTCCACGGCAGCCGCAAGGAAGTGCCTCCTTATTACGCGGAAAATAATTATTCCTCCACCTCACAGTAGGGACCCACTGGACGCCCACCAGTATATCGCGAAAAAAACGTTTGCCCCTGACTGCTGGGACCCACCCGACGGCCCACCGTATTTCTCGAAAAAATGTTCCGCCTGCTGTCAGCTCGGACCCACCGAAAGTGCCTCCTTATTACGCACAAAAAAATGATTACCCCCTGCTAGCTGGGACCCACCTTAGCGGCAGGCTGACTTGTGGGCCTACTAAGTTGACGGGGATGGAGGGCTTTGTCAACTTAGTCAATATGCATGATTCTAGCTCCAGTGACCGTACGATGTCCGTCCAACGGCCGTAGTGCTTCTTCAACCTCTGGTCTTCTTTCTCCAGCCGCCCAAACCAGCGCCGGTCGTGCCTCGTGCTCCTGCCTCCCGTGGCCGGCTGCGATGCGGCGGAGGCCTCACCGCCCCCTACTACTCCCACCGCTGGCCAGGCCATCCCTCTACTCACCCACACCCCCTGTTATGCTGCAGCGAAGGTAGCCTCACACCGTAGCGAACCAGTGAACCCTCGTACTCCTCTACGCGTGGGCATCCACTGCCGTGTCTTCCCCGGCTCCGCGTCGTCCCCTTCCTGGCCTCGCCATCGTCCACCGCCCTGGTGCTCTTGGCACGGCGTGGTCAACGTGGTCAAGGAACGGCTTCCATCGGACGTGGACTGTACGTGGAGAGGCTGACAGCTAGGTCCATGGCCGCAGCAAGGTAGTGCCTCCTTATTACGTGGAAAATAATTATTCCTCCCCCTGACAGCGGGGACCCACAGGACGGGCCACCAGTATTTTGCGAAAAAAATCTTTTCCCCCTGACTGCTGGGACCCACCGGACGGGCCACCGTATTTCGCGAAAAAAACGTCCCCCCCCCCCGCTGTCAGCTCGGACCCACCAGAAGTGCCTCCTTATTACGCACAAAAAATGAATACTCCCTCGGCTAGCTGGGACCCACCTTGTTGGGAGGCTGACTTGTGGGCCTACTAAGTTGACGGGGACGAAGGGCTTTGTCAACTTAGTCAATATGAACGATTCTAGCTCCAGTGACCGTACGATGTCCATCCAACGGTCGTAGTGCTTCTTCAACCTCTGGTCTTCTTGCTCCAGCCGCCAAAGCAGCGCCGGTCGTGCCGCATGCTCCTGCCTCCCGTGGCTGGCTCTGCTGCCGTAGAGGCCTCACCGCCCCCTACTATTCCCACCGCTGGCCAGGCCCTACGGCGACGACAGCCTCACACCGCAGCCGAACCAGTGAACCCTCATAGTCCTCTCCGCGCGGGCTTCCACTGCCGCGTTGTCCCCTTCCCAGGCCTCACCGTCGTCCACTGCCGTGGTGCTCTCCGCGCGGCGTGGTCAACATGGTCAAGGAACGACTTCCATCGGAAGAGTACTGTACGTGGAAAGGCTGACAGCTGGGTCCACGGCCACAACCCAGTTTTTTTTTTCTGATTTGTCAAGTAAGTCGCTTTGTCAGGCCTGTTGGGCTACAAATCTTTCAAGACGAGGAGAGCTTTCATTCGGCTGGCCGAGAAAATGGCCCATCAGTATGAGAAATGGGTTGTACATTTTTAAAACACATCAAACCGGCAATTAGTTTCAAATATCTTTTTTTCATTTCAAGATTTTAAATTACATTAATTTTTATGCGTGGAGAATTTGTTGGATTTTATATTGATATACATTTATTTTTAACATCAGTTTGAATGTGAGTCGAAATTTCGGGATTAAAAACAGTTCGGACCGCACCGAAATATGCAAAATTTTGTATAATTTTTTAACCGTTGCCACAATATGGGCTGTAATGCTAACAAAAATAATATGGGCTCCAAAAAAACCTTAAGAACTAGCAAATTGGCTGTAAATTATTAGAACTAATGGCAGATGGGCTATATGCTGTTTTCCACAAATTTGAGGCTTTCCTAAAAAAAGGTTGACGCACAAGCACTGACTGTTGGATGTCCATCCAACGGCCGTCGTGCTTCTTAAATCTCTGATCTTCCTGCTCCAGCCGCTCAGACAAGCGCCGGCGGGACTGCCTGCTCCCTCCTCCTTGCGGCCGGCTGTGCTGCTGCGCAGGCCTCACCGCCCGACCGTACTCCCATCGCTGGCCTAGCCATCCTCTACTCACCCACACCTGCTGTTATTCTCCAGCGACGGCAGACGAACGAGTAAACCCTCGTACAGTCATACTCCCCTCCGCGTGGGAAACAACTACTGAGTCTTCCCTGCCTCCGTGTCGTCCCATTCCTAGGCGTCGGCGTCGTCCACCGCCCTGGTGCTCTTGGCGCGGCGTGGTCAACGTGGTCAAGGAGCGACTTCCATCGGACGTGGACTGTACGTGGAGAGGCTGACAGCTGGGTCCACGGCCACAGCAAGGAAGTTCCCCTTTATTACGCGGGAAATAATGATCCCTCCACCTGACAGCTGGGACCCACCGGACGGGCCACTGTATTTCGCGAAAAAAACATTTCCCCCTGACTGTTGGGACCCACCAGCTACATCTTCGTACGCAAGGAAGTGTGTGCGGGCAAAAAAAATGATTTGCCTCCTGAGTGCTGGGACCCACCAGCTACATTTTCGTAGGCAAGGAAGTGCCTGACAGTTGGGACCCACCTGGTCAAAGCGTACGTAGCGTTGTCATTCTGGTCACGAACGTGTACGTACATACGGGCCACTGTACACCACGAGGTCCTGTTCATCCACCCCCACCGGGAACTGTTCCATCCAACCCCCCCCCCCCCCCCCCCCCCCGCAACGCTCATTGTTCATCCAGAGGCAGCATCAATCGGCTTCAGTTAGCAGCAATAGCGAAGGAATTGCTCGATCGGGTTCAGTTAACAGCCATCGATCGATCGCTCGGGTTCAGTAACGCGTAGCCTGCAGTGCAATCGCTCGGGTTCAGTTAGAGCCCAACGCCTCGCTCGGGTTTAGTTTGAGCGAACGCCTCGCACACACGCGCGTACATGTACGAGAGAAACACGCATCGCTCGGCCCCGACCTCCCACCGTAACCGGGAACTCCCCGAAATTTTCCTCCCCCTCGCTTCTACCACGGTTTTTTCCGTCATGGACGGCCCAAAGAATGTCATGCAGCTGCGTCTCCGGCCCGCCCAGGACGAAAAGCCCATTTTCTGTCATGATTTTTTGTCATAGAAGTAGGAGCCCACCACATCTATGATGATACCGGGTTTTGTCACAATTATCGTCATAGAAGTGTCATATGTATGACAGAAAAAAATTTCGTTCGGCCCAAAATGTCACAGATGTGTCTTTTTTTTGTAGTGCCGCCGCCCGTGGCCGGCGATGCGCCGCCCCGCCTGCCCCGAAACCACTCCCCACCGTGATAAGGACATCAATACCATTGTTACACCCACAGCCCCTGCTGATAAGGGGGTGGCCCGATCTTCTCAGTGAGCCGAGGATGTCGATGTTGAACTTGCAGGATAACTTGTGAGATGCTCTCGAACTCTCTGGCTGTTCCCCCGTTGCCAATGCAACATATCTTCAACCCTATGGATATTCGCAACACCACACACTTGCGCACGTAGCCGCCGACCACGAAGTGGTTCTGCAATCTCTCAATTCCCAGTGCAATGACAGATAGCACTTGACTTTCAGTAGCAAATACACCCTATCAAAACAAATTTGGTGTAGGTAAATATTCCTGATCGATGCAAAGAGGAATATGAGTACAGAGGAATGCTTAAAGCAATTCAGTCTGATATGAGTTTAATCAAAACGTGGTCTAACCCTAAAAGAAACGACTTAAAAGGGTATATAAAAACCCCTGGACGTCCAACATAGTGTTGGGGTCGAAATCCAAATTATCTCTAACTTTCCTAACTTAAACGAATCTATTTGGAAAAACTGGCACAAACAATCGCCGTATTGTTTTGGTGTCTGCGACTCGGTCACCGCGAATCACGGGCTGCGAGTATACAATTTGGAAAGCACACGAGTCAAGCTTTCCAAATTGTATTTAAACGCCTTATTTGGAGCACGGACACGGATTCTGCACGTATATCAATTGCGGGCCTCCTGGCTGTCAATCCGAGTCCGGTTCTGATTTTCCTTCTGTTTATGTTGTGCACCTGCCTCCCTCTCCTCCCTCGTGCACTTGCTGATATTAGATATCAGTAGAAGTTCTTCTTACTGCAATTCTTCATCTCAACGTGCTAAGCTTGCCTTCCCTTCAAATCTGATCATACAAATATGCAAAGACTTAGGCAGTATAAAATTCTGATTAACACAAATGTCAGATTCAACTAAGAGTGAATTCACCTGTTGTTCAAGTAGTTTTGCATGTGCTCTTGTAATTGGTCCAATTCTGATTTCATTGGACTTGTCTTGTGCAATATCATCTTTATTTGAAAATGATGGTAAAGGAGTAGGGATGTCCTCATCATCTTCCCCCCCCCTTGAAAAGGCGTCGACCACGACACACCAAGGTCTTCTCCAGTATATGGCGTCAAATCAGCGACGTTGAACGTGTTACTCACGCCAAACTCTTCAGTCGGAAGATCAATTTTGTATGCATTATTATTAATCTTGGCAAGCACTTTATATGGTCCATCACCTCTTGGTTTCAACTTGGACTTGCGCCGTTTAGGAATTCTATCTTTACGCAAGTGTACCCACACCATGTCACCCGGCTGAAACAACACCTCCTTTCTCTTCTTATTAACATGACCAGCCATGTACTTGCCCTTCTTTTCAATGGCTTCTTTGGTCTTCTCGTGTATCGTCCTCACGAAATCTGCCCTCTTGGATGCATCCATGTTCACTCTCTCTTGAATTGGAAGGGGCAACAAATCAAGTGGTGTAATTGGCTTAAAACCATAGACCACCTCAAATGGATAGAACTGAGTTGTGGAATGTACCGCCCTGTTATATGCAAACTCCACATGCGGTAAACACTCCTCCCATTCACGCAGGTTCTTCTTTATCATGGATCGCAACAACGTGGATAGTGTGTGATTGACCACCTCTATTTGCCCATCTATTTGGGGATGACAAGTAGTGCTGAATAGTAACTTTGTCCCCAGCTTTCCCCAAAGTGTCTTCTAGAAATAGCTCATAAACTTCACGTCATGATCTGAAACAATCATCTTTGGTACTCCATGTAAGCGCACGACGTCCCTGAAAAACAGAGTAGCAATGTGCGACGCATCGTCGCTTTTGTGGCAGGCAATAAAATGTGCCATCTTAGAAAAACGATCAACTACCACAGAAATTGAATCATGTCCTCTCCTGGTCCTAGGCAATCCTAACACAAAGTCCATGATTATGTCTTCCCATGGTGTAGTAGGAGCAGGGAGAGGAGTATACAAACCATGAGGTTTCAGCTTAGACTTTGCCTTATTACAAGTAATGCAACGCTTCACAAATCTGTCCACATCACGCCTCATCTTAGGCCAATAAAAGTGATCAGCGAGCATAAGCAAAGTCTTCTCACGTCCAAAATGACCCAGCAAACCGCCGACATGTGATTCCTGCAACAATAGCAAACGCACAGACGATTCTGGAACACATAGTTTGTTAGCTCTAAACAAATAGCCATCATGTATGTGATATTTTTCCCATGCTTTTACATCTGAACATGATTTATATGGTCCTGAAAAATCAGGATCAGTGGCATATAAATCACGCAAACTCTCTAAACCGGGAACTTGAACATCCAATTGTCTCAACAACATGTTTTTCCTGGAAAGAGCATCAACAACAACATTATCTTTACCCTTTTTGTATTTAATGATGTATGGGAAAGATTCAATAAATTCAACCCATTTTGCATGACGTTTGTTCAAATTGGATTGGCTTTTCAAATATTTCAGAGCCTCATGATCAGAATGTATGATAAATTCTTTTGGCCACAAATAATGTTGACAAACCTCAAGGACACGAACTAGAGCATACAATTCTTTATCATAAACAGGATAGTTCAATTGTGCACCATTAAATTTTTCAGAAAAATATGCAATCGGTTTACCCTCTTGCATCAACACACCTCCAATACCAATTCCACTAGCATCACATTCAATCTCAAATTATTTAGTAAAATCAGGAAGTATAAGCAAAGGTTCAGCAGTCAAACAACGTTTCATCTCATCAAAAGCATTATCTTGGGCTGCGCCCCACACAAAATCAACACCCTTTTTTGTGAGCTCATTCAAAGGTGCAGCAATGGTACTGAAATCTTTCACAAAACGTCTCTAGAAACCAGCAAGATCGTGAAAGCTTCATACTTGACTAACATTCAGAGGAGTAGGCCAATTTTTAATAGCTTCTATTTTTGATTCATCTACCTCAACTCCATGCTTAGAAATAACATATCTGAGAAATATGACCTTATCTTTGCAAAATGTGCACTTATCAAGATTACCATATAACTGAGCATCACGCAACAGTTGCAAAACTTGTCGAATATGATCACTATGTTCAGATTCATTGCGGCTGTAAATAAGTATATCATCAAAATATACAACCACAAATTTACCAATGAAATGCCTCAAAACATGGTTCATTCATCTCATGAAAGTACTAGGTGCATTAGTTAACCCAAAAGGCATGACTAACCACTCATATAAACAAACTTTGTTTTAAAGGTTGTCTTCCATTCATCCCCTTCTTTCATCCTAATTTGATGATAACCACTACGCAAATCAATTTTAGAGAAAACAGCAACACCACTCAATTCATCCAACATATCTTCTAAACGTGGAATAGGATGACGATATCGAATAGTGATGTTATTTATAGCTCTACAATCTACGCACATGCGCCATGTACCATCTTTCTTAGGAACCAAAATTATAGGAACAACACAAGGACTTAAGCTCACGCGAATATAACCATTGTCTAGAAGCTCTTGTACTTGTTTCTAAATTTCCTTTGTTTCCTCGGGGTTGGTGCGGTACGGTGCTCTATTGGGCAGCGATGCTCCTGGTATCAAATCAATTTGATGCTCTATACCTCCCAATGGTGGTAAACCAACGGGTACCTCCTCCGAAAACACATCGCTAAATTCCTGCAATACATTAGAAACACCAATAGAGAGAGGGGTCATGTCGTTAGAAACCAAAATTTGACCCTTGCACAACAGAAAAAGTGGTACAGCAGTGGGATCCTCACGAAACTCTCTCAAATCAGATTTGGTGGCTAGCATAACTAAGGAATTCACTCCCTCACTTTTATTTTGACCACTCAGATTTGGCCTGTGGCTCTCACTCACCGGAAGTGTAGTCTCTCACCTATCTAATCTCTCACTCTCTTTTTCAAGATTCACTTCAATTTTTTGACGAGATTCATTTACAATTTGCTGCGGTGTCATAGGCCTCAAACTAACCTCCTTGCCACGCCAATTTAAATGATATGTGTTGGCTCTCCCATTCCGGCGGACATCTTTATCATACTGCCATGGGCGTCCCAACAACAGGTGACGCACGGTCATAGGAACCACATCACACTCAATGGTGTCTTTATATGGTCCGATCTGAAATTCCACACGCACCACGTGGCTGATCTTCATCTCTCCACTATCACTTAACCATCGAATAAAATATGGATTGGGGTGCGGTAAATATTTGTTGGAAATATGCCCTAGAGGCAATAATAAATTGATTATTATTATATTTCCTTGTTCATGATAATCGTTTATTATCCATGCTATAATTGTATTGATAGGAAACTCAGATACATGTGTGGATACATAGACAACACCATGTCCCTAGTAAGCCTCTAGTTGACTAGCTCGTTGATCAATAGATGGTTACGGTTTCCTAACCATGGACATTGGATGTCGTTGATAACGGGATCACATCATTAGGAGAATGATGTGATGGACAAGACCCAATCCTAAGCATAGCACTAGATCGTGTAGTTCATATGCTATAGCTTTTCTAATGTCAAGTATCATTTCCTTAGACCATGAGATTGTGCAACTCCCGGATACCGTAGGAATGCTTTGGGTGTATCAAACGTCACAACGTAACTGGGTGGCTATAAAGGTGCATTACAGGTATCTCTGAAAGTGTCTGTTGGGTTGGCACGAATCGAGACTGGGATTTGTCACTCCGTATAAGCGGAGAGGTATCTCTGGGCCCACTCGGTAGGACATCATCATATGCGCAATGTGACCAAGGAGTTGATCACGGGATGATGTGTTACGGAACGAGTAAAGAGACTTACCGGTAACGAGATTGAACTAGGTATTGGATACCGACGATCGAATCTCGGGGGGCAAGTAATCGTCAGACAAAGGGAATTGTATACGGGATTGATTAAGTCCTTGACATCGTGGTTCATCCGATGAGATCATCGTGGAACATGTGGGAGCCATCATGGGTATCCAGATCCCGCTGTTGGTTATTGACCGGAGAACGTCTCGGTCATGTCTGCATGTCTCCCGAACCCGTAGGGTCTACACACTTAAGGTTCGGTGACGCTAGGGTTGTAGAGATATTAGTATGCGGTAACCCGAATGTTGTTCGGAGTCCCGGATGAGATCCTGGACGTCACGAGGAGTTCCGGAATGGTCCGGAGGTAAAGAATTATATATAGGAAGTGCTGTTTCGGCCATCGGGACAAGTTTCGGGGTTATCGGTATTGTACCGGAACCACCGGAGGGGTCCCGGGGGTCCACCGGCTGGGGCCACCTGCCCCGGGGGGCCACATGGACTCCTCCCCACCCTTGGCCGCACCCTTCCTTGGAGGAAGGGGCAAGGGCTGCGCCTCCCCCTCTCCCTTGGCCCTATATATAGTGGAGAAAAGGAGGAGCAAACCAACCTAAGGCCTAGCGCCTCCCTCTCCCTCCCGTGACACATCTTCCTCCTCCCGCAGCGCTTAGCGAAGCCCTGTTGGAATCCCGCTACTTCCACCACGCCGTCGTGCTGCTGGATCTCCATCAACCTCTCCCTCCTCCTTGCTGGATCAAGGCATGGGAGACGTCTCCGTCTCCGTACGTGTGTTGAACGCGGAGGTGCCGTCCGTTCGGCGCTAGGATCATCGGTGATTTGAATCACGACGAGTACGATCCATCAACCTCTCCCTCCTCCTTGCTGGATCAAGGCGTGGGAGACGTCTCCGTGCTGTACGTGTGTTGAACGCGGAGGTGCTGTCCGTTCGGCGCTAGGATCATCGGTGATTTGAATCACGACGAGTACGACTCCATCAACCCCGTTCACTTGAACGCTTCCGCTTAGCGATCTACAAGGGTATGTAGAAGCACTCTCCTTCCCCTCGTAGCTGGTTTCTCCATAGATAGATCTTGGTGATACGTAGGAAAATTTTGAATTTATGCTACGTTCCCCAACAATATTTCACTTTCATCTTTTGGCATAACTCCTTACTAGCCAAATTGCGACAAGTACCACCATCAATTATAACCTTGCATGCCTTACCAAGACCAACAACGGCCTTTGTTTGAAACAAATTGCACCGCTGTTCTGCAGGACTAGGCGTAAAACTTAGCATTTTGGGCGAGCAAACAATTGTAGGATAGTGTGTAGCATAATCATCTATTGAACCATCTTCATCTTCCTCCCAAATTTCAGAATCAGGGTCAGCATCATCACCGGTTTCATATTCTTTTGTATCCTCATTAATCAACATAACCTTTTTATTGGGACAATCTCTCTTAAAATGACCCCTTCCACCACATGTATGACAACTCATGTCCCTGTTTCTTGCTGTAGAATCAGCAGCACTAGCAGCAGGTTGCGCCGGTTTCTTCGCATTAGAAATCACCGAATCTGATTTGGAAGAAGTATTACCATGAAAAACAGAAGTGGAACTAGGAGTAGGCTCCATACCAGGTGTTGTTCGTGGTGTAAAACGTCCTCTACTCGCTATTGTGCGAGATGTAAACTTAGCATCCTCAGCCACTTGCAATTCAGCCTCACGTGCTTGGTGTAACAAATCTGTCATGTCATAATATTGGTGAAGACGAACAATACGCTTGATGTTATAGTTCAGGCCAGAGAGAAATCGTTGCATTGTTTGTTCAGGCTCTTCACGCACTCTAGCATGCTGCATAATAAGCTCCATCTCCTGAAAATATTCATCCACAGAAGAAGTACCTTACCTAAAATTCTACAATTTGTCATAGAGAGAACGAATATAATTGTGTGGAACAAAGCGAGCACACATCTCTTCCTTCATATCTCTCCATGTAACAATGGGACGTTCACCATCTTCAATTCTGGACTATACCATATTATCCCACCAAAGCAAAGCATAGTCATCAAATTCAGAAGATGCAAGTTTTATTTTTCTGTCCTCGGTGTACTCATGCATGCGCCATAATTTTTCCACCTTCAGCTCCCAATTGAGGTACTCTTCAACATCAGTAGGACCAACAAACTTGGGGACGGTGAAATTTGGTTTTCCCAGACCATCATCATCACGGTTGGCTGGTTGTGCAAAAGCATCATTATCAAATCGACGGCGCGCACCAAGAGGAGCAAATCCATAGCCTACGGGCATTGCAGCAGCATGGCCACCACCACGGCCTCCATTACCACGACCACCATCTTGACCAGCAACAATCGGCTCGTGTGGAGCTTGCTGGTCCCGATTAGCTTGCTGTAATTGTGCATGACGTGCTGCAGCCCCTTGTACATTGGCAGCATTAGCAGCTGCAACACCCTCATTACCACCATGAACACTAGCTTCACCATCATCATCATAATCACGCTGCTGATCATGTTGGCGATCAACGGACTGTTGCAACGCAGCCGTAGCTTGCTGCAAGTTAACTAGAGTCCCCTGAATTTCAATAACTTGACGTTGTGTAGCTGTGATGGTTTCTGTGGGATCCTTGAGGTCCAACTCCATGTTCTGCACATTCTCATTTATAGGATCGGTTGCACACTGAATTTGTCGCTGAAGATGATCACGAAGAGCTTCATATTCATTCCAATGCACCACGGATTTAGGGTCCTTTTTCTGCTGTATATCAAAAGACTCGTTGGACATGATTAGGTGATTAGTACTCATAGAAAATATAGTGTATGTGGAAAACTCTCAACTCACTCAAAACCGAAAGAAACAAGGTATCTTATCATTCCAAAGTGAATTAGAAAAGCTTACCAACTTGTATGGGAAGAATGTGCACGGATGTGATGTAGCGAATACCGAGGGTGAAAACTATCACACAACAAATAGGGTATATGGTGGAGCTTTGTTGGAATACCTATCAACACCAATTCACAAATCCTAGTGCTGATCGGATGATAGAGACCCAGGGAAACACACACAGTGGAGATAAGTGGGGCAAATGCAACTCTGAAACTGAGCTCAAAATTCTGGAGTTGGAGTAATGCTCGTGTTGCAAATGCACAGGAGAGACGCTAGCAAATTGCTCAATTTATACAGGCACGAGATTTCTCAATCTACTAGTGCAATGAACATGGCAGAAAAACTGACAAACTCGCCAAAAATATATGCAACTTCCACGTATAGCTTTCTTTTCCTCCTCTTTTTTGTTTTCTTTTTCTTTCTCTTTTTTTCGTTTCCTTTTCTTTTTTTTCTTTTTTTTTGTATCAGTAACCTGAGCAATTAGTAACCAATCTGATTTTGCCAAAACAAAAGATGCACTCTCCAAATTCCTATATGAGCAGCCCGTAGAGCAAAGGATATGCTAGTCTCAATAGGGAAGTACTACGCAAAAGAAGAAAGGCTGACTATGGTTATCAAAGGAAACACAATCTGATTCAGATAGTTAATCAAACCAAACGAAATCTGACTCAGAAGAACAGACTTGACAGCAACCAAACGACTCCGACGTGAGAAAAGGAGAACCTAGACAATCTACAATGACTCAGATCATAAAGTAAGTTACGCAAATAAAAGACTATGATCGGCAACTAAAACTTGGAACCGATGCTATCTAGGCTATGGCAAAAACTCTAAATCCTAATATTTTTGTTTGGCTTTTTCTGTGTAGGACGAAAACAAAAACTAATCTAAGGGATTGGTGGATGCTCACTGAGATAACGCTGGAAATCTGATACCAAGATGTTAAGGGGGTGTCCCGATCTTCTCAGTGAGCGGAGGATGTCGATGTTGAACTTGCAGGATAACTTGTGAGAAGCTCTCGAACTCTCCGGCTGTTCCCCCGTTGCCAATGCAACATATCTTCAACCCTATGGATATTCGCAACACCACACACTTGCGCACGTAGCCGCCGACCACGAAGCGGTTCTGCAATCTCCCAACTCCCAGGGGAACGACAGATAGCACTTGACTTTCAGTAGCAAATACACCCTATCGAAACAAATTTGGTGTAGGTAAATATTACTGATCGATGCAAAGAGGAATATGAGAACAGAGGAACGCTTAAAGCAATTCAGTCTGATATGAGTTTAATCAAAACGTGGTCTAACCCTAAAAGCCATGACTTACAAGGGTATATAAAGACCCCTGGACGTCCAACATAGTGTTGGGGTTGAAATCCAACTTATCTGTAATTTTCCTAACTTAAGCGAATCTATCTGGAAAAACTGGCAGAAACAATCATCATATTGTTTTGGTGACTGCGACTCGGTCACCGCGAATCGCGGGCTGCGAGTATACAATTTGGAAAGCACACGAGTCAAGCTTTCCAAATTGTAGTTAAATGCCTCATTTGGAGCAAGGACACACATTCTGCACGTATATCAATTGCGGGCCTCCTGGCTGTCAATCCGAGTCTGGTTCTGATTTTCCTTCTGTTTATGTTGTGCACCTGCCTCCCTCTCCTCCCTCGTGCACTTGCTGATATTAGACATCAGTAGAAGTTCTTCTTACTGCAATTCTTCATCTCAACATGCCAAACTTGCCTTCCCTTCAAATCTGATAATACAAATATGCAAAGACTTAGGCATTATAAAATTCTGATTAACACAAATGTCAAATTCAACTAAGAATGAATTCACTTGTTGTTCAAGTAGTTTTGCATGTGCTCTTGTAATTGGTCCAATTCTGATTTCATTGGACTTGTCTTGTGCAATATCATCTTTATTTGAAAATGATGGTAAAGGAGTAGGGATGTCCTCATCACCTGCTGCTATACATACTGGACCAATTACTAGAGCTCGCGCACACCAATTAAATTATCACATACTTTCGTTTCTTGGTAATGATTCTAATGTTCATGAGAATATGATCCTGCCTAAATTGGATACATTTGTTTTGCTTACGAAGGAAGGGCCTGGCATGGATAAGAGGGATGAACACTGGAGCAAGACCAAGCATGGAGATGATGGCATGCGCAAGGGGATCAAAAACGGAGTTACAAGTGATGATTTCAGGACTTTGAAGCCACCATAAGGAGTGCATGATGCCTTGGACGAAATATACAAGATGCCACTTCATAAATTTCATCCATAGGCTATTCTAGGTGCTGCGTCACCTTATTATTGGGCCAGGCCCATGTATTTTCGAAATACTTAAGTATAGGCTCTTTTTAGAGTCCGTATGTGTGGGGAAACAAGAGTTAGTCTTGGTTTCGGACCCCTCCTCCAAGGGCCACGAAATTCCCCCCACTTCCTCCATATATACAGCCCTTAGGGCGTCGTTTACACTTTGGGTTTTGTTTAGATTAAAAGTTCGCCATAGCTGCAACTTCGCGTACTTCGTTTGTGTCCAACAACCAGACCAAGACGTCACAGAACCCCACCTTCATTAATAAAGCTTTCCTCTTTAATTCGCAATATCCAGATTGCAATCTTAGTTTCTTGCTTGTTTTTCCTTTGCTCGCAGGAAATAGACCCTCGTGGTCAGGTCGATAGTGCACCGGCGTGGTCAATAACCCTCATAGTTGACTCCCACAGAAAATGATATCTATCTCATCGAAACATCGGGACACCTTCGCCTCTATCAAGTGGTATCATATTTCTAGGTTGCTCGGTGAGATTTGAGAGTTTTTCGTAGTTTAGATCGAGTCTGTTCTTCATACCTACAGCCCACGAAAAAGCCAAAAAAATTAGGGTTTGTTCATCATATCCGAACCAATCTGAGCCTTTGCATAATCTTTTTAGGGTTTTGCATTGTTGAATTTACGGTTGCATCGTCGTGTCTAGTTGCTGGTCTTAGTGTCTAGTCCTTTAGAGTTTCGAGTTCTGTTCACAGGTTGTCACGCCGCCGCCGCACCATTGTCATCACCGCTACCATATACCACCATTGTCATCACCGCTGCCATATACCACCATCGTCATCACCGCTGCCATATACCACCATCGTCATCACCCCAGTCATATACCCCCATCGTCATCACCGCTGCCATATACCACCATCATCATCATCGTTGCCTTTACCACATATCCACCGCCATCACGATAATCCGAGTCCACCTCCATCACCAATTCGCCACCAGTCCGAGTTCCACCGCCCTACATATATCCGCCACCAGGTCGAGTTTCCACTAGATTCATCTCCGCCACTAGTCCTAGTCTGAGTCCAGTATTTGTTGCTTTGTTTTGGATTTCCAGATCATGCGATACTCCGAGTCATGACAGAGTAGGACTCCCGAACTTTCGTGCTACCCACAGAAGAAAAATAGTTGCAAACTCAAAAAAAATTAGCTAGGTAGTTTTTGGACCATTTGTAGACTTTTTCGAAAAAAAATTGTTGCGGAGCAAAAAAAAGAGGAAAAAAAGTGCAAAAAAGTGAAAAGGAAAAAAATTCAGAGCGTGCTCCTCCCTTGTTTACGTGCAGCGCCATGATTTTGTTAGTGTTCTAGGCTCGCGTCTCTAGCACAGTCTAGCCTAGGACCAGCACAGTACCGTCGTTGAGCGTTTATTCAACTTTGCATCTCTGGATTGATTATTGCTGACCATTTTTGCTACCATATTATAAGCCTTCCCAGCTCCACATACATCTACGTCGTGCGTTTGACTCTCCCTGGTAATTGTTCTATCCAAGCTTTGAGAGTTTTGACTACAACGGTTGCTGATCACCGCCTGATGCTGGGTAAGAACTGGTCAGTATACTCTTGCCCACCACCACCTCTTGTTAGTAGTCTGTAGGATCATATTCTTTTGTGTTTCTATTGCTGCTAACCATGGCAGGATCACAAGCCGACGGGACTAGCTGGGAGAACATGACGAATAAGGAGTTGCATGATATGTTTCAGCAAATGATGAGTGGGCAGGTGCAAGATGTGCTAAAAAGATTTGAAGAGGCCATGAAGAAGATTGATGGCATGGAGAAGACGTTCGAAACAAAGCTCAATAACAAGTTTAATGAATTTCTCGCGCGTCTTCCACCACCACCACCGTCTTCACCTAACGCACCTCTACAACAACAACAACAACAACAACAACAACACAAACAACGACGACGATGACGACTACCTCAACGTCGTGAAATAGCCCTCCGTCGAGCGAGCCGTGTCCCTCTAGCACCTGGCCAAACTGTTGGTGCTGCTGTTGATTCTTCTGTGGCTCCTACTGCTGATGCGGAGGAGGATCATTATGTGGGAGATTAAGAGGATGAGGTTGATCAAAATCAGAACTACGTGCCACCACCAGGTACCAGAACCACCAGGTCGTCCACATGCAAATAATGGCAATGGTAGGGCTCCCCCTCAGGTACGAGATCATGACCATCTCCCTAAACGGAAATTGAATATTCCACTATTTGAGGGTAGATATGTTCCCAATATGATGCGGTGCATCCCACGATCATCCCCATGTACACTTCGACTACTCCCCAAGCCTCAAAAGGACATACGATAAGACCTTGACCATACGCCATGGGACACAAGGTGAACTCACTCCTCTTCGAACCGTATCTTCCCACATACGAGACATGGTTACTACCTCATGCATGGACCTTGTGTATACTCAGGCTCATACGAGATGACCATGGAGATTCAAAGGACCAAGGCCAAGCATGGAAGAGAAGACGGAAGAAACGAGAAGAAGATGGAGCAGCTGCTGGCGTCAGCCCGGATGTCCGGACCTCCCTCCGGATCATCCAGATGCCCTCCCGGATCATCCGGGTAATCCCGCAGCCACGACACCCAAAGCTTGTATAATCCTCCCAGCGAAGCTGGATCATCCGGACGAGGACCCAGATCATCCGGACCCCCATCCGGATCATCCGGCCTTTGCCTGCGCGCATGACTTGGGCCGAGGCTCGTGTACCCCTTCTGATGAGGACATGACTACCTTGGATACGACCAAAAATATTGCATACATGCATATTTGTCAGGTGATTTCTAGTGCAAACTATTCAATAATCTATTTATGTTATCCAGAACAAAAGTACTTCACACACTTTTGTGTTTTGTCTAACTGCAGGTGTATGGGACATTTGTAGAATGCACGTATGAAGATAAGGGAAAAGGAGAAGTTTAGGTTCTGTTCAAAAAGTCCTCTCACGTCACTTTTGGGCCAAGAGGAGATAGAGTCCAAGTCTCTCACGTACTGGATTCAGATTCGGACTGCACATACATACCTGACTCAAAACGTCAACAACTTTTTCATACGGACTCCGAATTGGGTGATTCTTTTTTGTTGGAAACTAGATTTCGTGCTCTTTCCAACCCATTTGGAATCACCTTCAAATTCGTCCGAAGCATTGAGATATCGACGAAACAATCTGACGCTGCAGCAGAATCCGAGTCAAACAACAAGTCCAAAGGTGTTGCACAACCTCCACTTGGGCCCATGAGCCTTGTATGACCTAGGGTTAGTTCTAGGCTGCCTTGGGACGTTCTTCCACCTCCTTGGCCGCCACCCCTTGCTCCTATATAAGTAGATCCATCTAGTAGCTTTTTCCTTGGGATTTGTTTAGTTAAAAGTTAGCCAACGCAACTTCGTGTACTTCGTTTGTGTCCAAGGACCAGACCAAGACCGCTCCCGGATCCCCACCTTTATCAATACTACATCTACATTCGCAATATTCAGATTGCATTATCATATTCTTGCTTGTTCCTCGATTGCATGCAGGAATAGACCTTCGTGGTCAGACTGATCGTGCTTCCAGCATCGTCGGTAACCTCGGGAGATTGGTTTAGCGATTGCTAAGGCGCAACGTCTTGCACGTTTGTTGATGAGGACATCAATACCATTGTTACACCCACAACCCCTGCTGCTATACATACTGGACCAATTACTAGAGCTCGCGCACGCCAATTGAATTATCAGATACTTTCGTTTCTTGGTAACGATTTTAATGTTCATGAGAATATGATGCTGCCTAAATTGGATACATTCGTTTTGCTTACAAATGAAGGGCCTAGCTTGGACAAGAAAGATGAACCTTGGAAAGAGTTCAAGCATGGAGATGATGGCATGTGCAAGGGGATCAAGAACGGAGTTAGAGTGATGATCTTAGGACTTTGAAGCCACCATAAGGAGTGCATGAAGCCTTGGATGAAATATACAAGATGCCACTTCATAAATTTCGTCCAGAGGCTATTTTAGTTGCTGAGTCACCTTATTATTGGGCCAGGCCCATGTATTTTCGAAATACTTATGTATAGGCTGTTTTTAGAGTTCGTATATGTGGGAAAACAAGAGATAGGGTTGGTTTCGGACCCCTCCTCCAAGGGCCACGAAATCCCCCCCTCTTCATCCATATATACAACCCTTCGGGCATCGTTTAGACTTTGGGTTTTGTTTAGATTAAAAGTTCGCCATAGCTGCAAATGCGCATACTTCGTTTGTGTTCAACGACCGGACCAAGGCATCACAGAACCCCACCTTGATCAATAAAGATTTCATCTTATATTCGCAATATCCAGATTGCAATCTCAGTTTCCTGCTTGTTCTTCATTTGCTCGCAGGAAACAGACCCTCGTGGTCAGGTTGATCGTGCTCCGTCGTGGTCAATAACCCTCGGAAGTTGGTTTAGCAATTGCTAAGGCGCGACGTCTCGCACGTTCGTAGTCGGATCATCAAGGTCGACTCGCACAGACAATAATAGCCACCATCTCATCGAAACATCGGGACACCTTCGCCTCTATCAAGTTGTATCAGATTTCCAGGTTTCTCGGTGAGATTTTACAGTTTTTCGTAGTTTAGATCGAGTCTTTCCTTCGTACCTATAGTCCACGAAAAAGCCAAAAGAAAATTTAGGGTTAGTTCATCCTATCTGAACCAATCTGAGCCTTTGCATAATCTTTTCTATATTTGCTTTGTTGAATTTGCGGTTGCATCGTCGTGTCAAGTTGCTGGTCTTAGCGTCTAGTCCTTTAGAGTTTCGAGTTCTGTTCACAGGTTGTCACGTCGCCGCTGCCATATATCACCACCGCATCATCATCATCATCGATGTTGCCATATACCACCACCAAACCAACTTCATCGTCGCTGCCATATTCACCACCAATCTGAGTCCATATACGCCACCACATATCCGCCGCCATCACGCCAATCCGAGTCCACCTGCAACATATATTCGCCACCAGTCCGATATCCACCAGATTCATCGCCGCCACCAGTCCGAGATTCCACTAGATTCCTCTCCGCCACCAGTCCGAGTCTAGTAATTGTTGCTTTGTTTTCGATTTCCAAATCACGCGATACTTCGAGTCGTGACAGAGTAGGACTCCTGTGTTTCCGTGCTACCCGCAGAAGAAAAATAGTCTGGAAAATTCTGGCTAGGCAGTTTTTAGACCATTTGTAGACTTTTTCAAAAAAAAATGTTGCGGAGCAAAAAAAAGAGGAAAAAGTGCAAAAAAGTGAAAAAAAGAAAAAAAGTTCAGAGCGTGCTCCTCCCTTGTTTATATGCAGCGCCGTGATTTTGTTAGTGTTCTAGGCTCGCGTCTCTAGTACGGTCTAGCCTAGGACCAGCACAGTACCGTCGTTAAGCGTTTATTCAACTTTGCATCTCTGAATTGATTATTGCTAACCCGTTTTGCTACCATATTATTAGCTTTCCCATCTCCACATAGATCTACGTCTTGCGTTTGACTCTCCCTGGTAATCGCTCTATCCAAGCTTTGAGAGTTTTGACTATGACGGTTTCCGATCACTGCCTGCTGATGGGTAAGAACTGGTAAGAATTTGAGATTTGCTTGATGGATTTGTGACATCCACCACCACCTCTTGTTAGTAGTCTGTAGGATCATATTCTTGTGTGTTTCTATTGCTACTAACCATGGCAGGATCACAAGCCGACGAGACCGACTGGGAGAACATGACAAATAAGGAGTTGCATGACAAATTTCAGCAAATGATGAGTGGACAAGTGCAAGATATGCTAAACAGATTTGAAGAGGCCATGGAGAAGATAAATGGCATGGACAAGACATTTGAAACAAAGATCGATAACAATTTTAATGAATTGCTCGCACGTCTTCCACCACCACCACCGGCTGCACCTAACGCACCTCTACAACAACAACAACAACAACAACAACAACAACAACAATGTCGCCTTCCAAATCAACTGGGACGAGCACAACGCGTTCCCATTGACCCGGGGCAAAATTCTGGTACCACTATTGATGCTTCTGCTGCTACTGCAGAGGTGGAGGACAATTATGAGGATGAGGTTGACCAAAATCAGAACTACGTGCAACCACCAGCACCACCACCACCAGGTCGTCCTCATGCATATCATCGCAACGGTAGGGCTGCACCACCACCTGAGGTACATGACCATCTTCCTAAACTAAAATTGAATATTTCACCATTTGAGGGTAGATATGTTCCTGATATATATCTTACTTGGGAGTTAGAAACTGAACAATGATTTACATATTTACAATATCCTGAGGAGAGACGTATTCCTCCTGTTGTTTGTGCTTTTACTAGCTTTGCATGTGTTTGGTGGTCTGAACATTGTAGATTATGTCCTATTCCAACTACTTGCGCTGCTTTGAAAACTTCTATGCATACTCATTGGGTTCCAGCATATTATCAACGTGAATTACTTCAAAAATTGCAGCGTTTAAGACAAGGAAAAAATTATGTAGAAGAATATTATCAGGAATTACAAAATGGCATGATTAGATGTGGTATTGTTGAGGAGAATGAAGCTATACTTGCACGTTTTATGGGTGGATTAAATAGAGAGATTCAGACCATTCTAGAGTATAAGGATTATACTAATATCACTCATTTATTCCATCTTGCTTGTAAAGCTGAACGTGAAGTGCAGGATCGACAGGCATTGGCGCGAACTAACTTTTCTACAAGTCGATCTTCATCATGGACACCACGTGCATCCTCTACTTCCACTCCACCAGCACCTCCATCAGGTGCCACCTCCAGCCGTGATACAAGAAAGCAGACACAACCACCACTATCTGCCAAGAGCACACCTGCCGGACCTGCGCAGAGCTCTTCTTCTTCCATGGCATCAACAGGGCACACAAGTGATATTATTTGTCGTCGTTGTAAGGGAAGAGGACATTATGCGAGAGAATGCCAATCTCAGTGTGTGATTATTGCTACTGAGGATGGTGGGTATGAGTCCGCTAGTGACAATGATGAGGAGACTTTGGCTCTTATTACACATGAAGAACACGGTGGAGAGGATTCTGATCATGCGACGCAATACATGGCTGCTGAAGATGCTCACAGTTATGAATGTTTAGTTGCTCAACATGTTTTGAGTGTGCAGGTTACAGAAGCTGAGAAAAATCAGAGGCATAATTTGTTCCATACAAAGGGAGTTGTGAAGGAACGTTCTGTTCGCGTCATCATAGATGGAGGGAGCTGCAATAACTTAGCTAGCATGGAGATGGTGGAGAAGCTATCTCTCACCACAAGACCACATCCACATCCTTACTACATCCAATGGTTCAACAACAGCGGCAAGGTTAAGGTAACACGTACTGTTCGTGTGCATTTTAGTATCTCTACATATGCTGATTATGTTGATTGTGATGTGGTACCTATGCAAGCATGTTCCTTATTACTTGGTAGACCATGGCAATTTGATAAAAATTATGTACACCATGGTAGAAACAATCAGTATACTCTTGTTCATAAGGATAAAAATATTACTTTGCTTCCTATGACTCCTGATTCCATTTTGAAAGATGATATTAATAGAGCTAATAAAGCAAAACAGGAGAAAATAAAAGAGAAAATCAGATTGTGGCAAAAGAATTTGAGCAACAAATGCAGCCTAATAATAAACCATCTAGTGTTGCTTCTGAAATTAAATTGGAAAGTGCATGTTTACTTGCCACCAAATCTGATACTGATGATTTAGATTTTAGCAAATCTGTTTCCTATGCTTTTGTGTGCAAAGAGGCATTATTTTCATTCGAGGACGTGCCTTCCTCTTTGCCTCCTGTTGTCACTAACATTTTGCAGGCGTTCGCTGACGTCTTTCCACAAGACGTGCCACCGGGATTACCACCTATTCGAGGGATTGAGCATCAAATTGACTTAATTCCCGCTGCATCATTATCCAACCGTGCACCATACCGTACCAATCCATAGGAGACGAAGGAGATTATGCGTCAAGTACAAGAACTACTCGACAAAGGTTATATACACGAATCCCTTAGTCCTTGTGTTGTTCCTATCATTTTAGTGCCGAAAAAGGATGGTACGTTGCGTATGTGCGTTGATTGTAGAGGCATTAATAATATTACTATTCGTTATCGTCATCCTATTCCTAGGCTAGATGATATGCTTGATGAATTGAGTGGCCCTACAATATTCTCCAAAGTTGATTTGCGTAGTGGATACCATAAAATTCGTACGAAATTGGGAGATGAATGGAAAACAACATTTAAAACTAAGTTTGGATTATATGAGTGGTTAGTCATGCCTTTTGGGTTAACTAATGCACCTAGTACTTTCATGAGGTTAATGAACGAAGTTTTACATGCTTTCATTGGACGATTTGTGGTAGTTTACTTTGATGACATATTGATTTATAGCAAATCTTTGGAGGAACATTTGGAACATTTACGTGCTGTTTTTATTGCTCTCCGTGATGCACGTTTGTTTGGTAACCTTGGAAAGTGCACCTTTTGCACCAACCGAGTATCTTTTCTTGGCTATGTTGTTACTCCACAGGGAATTGAAGTTGATAAAGCCAAGATTGAAGCTATTGAGAGTTGGCCGCATGTGAGGGCCTGGCTTATTAGGGATGATAGACTACTCATATCAATAAGAAATTCCTTCTTTTTTGGGAGCCCATTCAGACAGAACTCCAAAGTTAAGCGTGCTCAGCTTGGAGTAGTGTCAGGATGGGTGACCGACCAGAAAGTTGCTCCCGGGTGCGCACGAGTGAGGACAAAGTGCGCAAAAAAGACTAGTATTGATCTGTGGGGCCAATCTAGATCCCGCCAGGAGTAACGACCACCCGCGGGTGTGTCTGGGGCGTTACACCGCAGCCCAAAACGGTCACACAAGTGAGGAGTTTCTTTGGCCTCGCTGGTTTCTATAGGCGTTTTGTGAGAGATTTCAGCACCATTGCTGCACCTCTAAACGAGCTTACAAAGAAGGATGTGCCTTTTGTTTGGGGTACCGCATAGGAAGAAGCCTTCACGGTATTGAAAGATAAGTTGACACATGCTCCTTTACTCCAACTTCCTGATTTTAATAAGACTTTTGATCTTGAATGTCATGCTAGTGGAATTGGATTAGGAGGTGTGTTATTACAAGATGGCAAACCTGTTGCATACTTTTCTGAAAAATTGCGTGGGCCTAGTCTGAACTATTGTACTTATGATAAAGAATTATATGCTCTTGTTCGGACCTTAGAAACATGGCAACATTATTTATGGCCAAAGGAATTTGTTATACATTCTGATCATGAATCTTTGAAACACATTAAAAATCAAGCAAACCTGAACCGTAGACATGCTAAATGGTTTGAATTCATTGAGACTTTCCCTTATGTCATTAAACACAAGAAGGGTAAAGAAAATGTTATTGCTGATGCATTGTCTCGTCGTTATACTATGCTTTCACAACTTGACTTTAAAATATTTGGTTTGGAGACCATCAAAGATCAATATGTGCATGATGCTGAATTTAAAGATGTATTGAAGGATTGTAAGGAAGGGCGAACTTGGAACAAGTTTGTTCTTAACGATGGATTTGTGTTTCGTGCTAACAAGCTATGCATTCCAACTGGCTCTGTTAGTCTTTTGTTGTTGCAGGAGGCGCATGGAGGAGGATTAATGGGAAACTTTGGCGTCAATAAGACGGAGGATATACTTGCTACACATTTCTTTTGGCCAAAGATGAGACGGGATGTTGAGCGTTTTGTTGCTCGCTGCACTACATGTCAAAAAGCAAAGTCACGACTCAATCCTCATGGTTTATATATGCCTTTGCCTGTACCTACTGTTCCTTGGGAGGATATATCAATGGACTTTGTTTTAGGTTTACCTCGAACAAAGAAGGGGAGGGATAGCATATTTGTTGTCGTGGATAGGTTCTCGAAAATGGCACACTTTATACCATGTCATAAAAGTAATGATGTTGTTAATGTTGCTGATTTGTTCTTTTGTGAAATTGTTCGCTTGCATGGTGTGCCAAATACTATTGTTTCAGATCGTGATACTAAATTTCTTAGCCACTTTTGGAGATGTTTATGGGCTAAGTTGGGGACTAAACTGCTTTTTAGTACTACTTGTCACCCCCAAACTGATGGACAAACTGAAGTAGTCAATAGAACATTGTCTACTATGCTTCGGGCTGTTTTGAAGAATAACAAGAAAATGTGGGTAGAATGCTTGCCTCATATTGAATTTGCTTATAATCGTTCATTGCATTCTACTACTAAGTGTTGCCCTTTTGAAATTGTGTATGGTTTCCTACCTCGTGCACCTATTGATTTGTTGCCTCTTCCATCTTCGGAGAAGGTTAATTTTGATGCTAAAGAACGTGCTGAATTGATTTTAAAAATGCATGAGTTAACTAAGGAAAACATTGAGCGTATGAATGCTAAATATAAACTTGCTAGAGATAAGGGTAGAAAACATGTTGTGTTTGCACCTGGAGATCTTGTTTGGTTACATTTGCATAAGGATAGATTTCCTAATTTGCGCAAATCAAAGCTAATGCCACGTGTTGATGGTCCTTTTAAGGTGTTAGAGAAAATAAATGATAATGCATATAAACTTGAGCTGCCTACAGATTTTGGGGTTAGTCCCACTTTAAACATTGCAGATTTGAGACTTATTTGGGTGAGGACAATGAGCTTCCATCATGGACGACTTCATTTCTAGAAGGGGAGGATGATGAGGACATCAATACCATTGTTACACCCACAGCCCCTGCTGCTATACATACTGGACCAATTACTAGAGCTCACGCACACCAATTAAATTATCAGGTACTTTCGTTTCTTGGTAATGATTCTAATGTTCATGAGAATATGATGCTGCCTAAATTGGATACACTTGTTTTGCTTACAAATGAAGGGTCTGCCATGGATAAGAGGGATGAACACTGGAGCAAGACCAAGCATGGAGATGATGGCATGCGCATGGGGATCAAAAACGGAGTTACAAATGATGATTTCAGGACTTTGAAGCCAACATAAGGAGTGCATGAAGCCTTGGACGAAATATACAAGATGCCACTTCATAAATATCGTCCAGAGGCTATTCTAGGTGCTGCGTCACCTTATTATTGGGCCAGGCCCATGTATTTTTGAAATACATAAGTATAGGCTGTTTTAAGAGTCCGTATGTGTGGGGAAACAAGAGTTAGGGTTGGTTTTGGACCCCTCCTCCAAGGGCCACGAAATTCCCCTCTCTTCCTTCATATATACAGCCCTTAGGGCGTCGTTTAGACTTTGGGTTTTGTTTAGATTAAAAGTTCTCCATAGCCGCAACTTCGCGTACTTCGTTTGTGTCCAACGACCAGACCAAGGCGTCACAGAACCCCATCTTCATTAATAAGGCTTTCATCTTATATTCGCAATATCCATATTGCAATCTCAGTTTCTTGCTTGTTTTTCGTTTGCTCGCAGGAAATAGACCCTAGTGGTCAGGTTGATCGTGCTCCGGCGTGGTCAATAACCCTCGAAAGTTGGTTTAGCGATTGCTAAGGCGCGACGTCTTCGCACGTTCGTAGTCGGATCGTCAAAGTCGAGTCCCACAGAAAACGATATCTATCTCATCGAAACATCGAGACACCTTCCCCTTTATCACACCTCCGGTCCGCTGCCACCCTGGCCATCCCTCTGCCCCCCCCCATTTCGAGCTTTTTCTCCGGCGGTCCCCACGCCACCTCCGGCGACCACCGCCCCCACCCTAGACCCTAAGATAGATAGTGGGGTACCTCTCCGGCAAGCCCCCCTCCCTGCTGCGGCCGGTTCTTCCTTAACTCCGAGGATCCCCCCCCCCTTGAAAATCGACTAACCCAAAAGTCGATTCAATCAAATAAAGTGTAGCCAAATCGGAGCAGCATCGCAAGCAAGAGCAAGAGCGAGAGCAGCAGTGCAAGCGCGAGCAAGAGCAATAGCAAGAGAAGACCAGGCAGGAGACCGAGAGCAAGAGCAGAGCAGCAGCGCGAGCGAGAGCTAAAGTAGCAGCAACTCCTAATGATGTGGACATCGCCGCCGAGGGAGCGACGCCGTGGAGGAAGTGGCCGGCGACGCCGCCATGGATGGAGCCGCGCCATGTCGGCTCAGGACCGAGTGCCGGCAGCACCATGAGATCGAATGAAGAAGAAAATGCGGCGATTAGGGTACAACCGCTTTGGTGGCGCCGATTAGGCCTCAACTTCATCCGAGGAAACGGTGATGATGATGATTCTCTTTCGGTGGTGCAGGTGAACACAATGGTGTGGGAATGGAGGTGGCGCAAAAGACGAGGGGAACGTCGGGGCAGCTCCTTAGGGTTGCTGAACCGGTGGGACAACGAGACCGACGACGGATCCTCATCCGGTACGGTGGATGGGGGACGTCGAGGTGTTGCTGTGGATGATGTCGTCGGGGAAGAGGCTCCGACTGGGCAGCGGTGAGGTGGCGGACGGAGGAGGGTGTGGTTTCATGGCTGGAGCGGAGAGGTTATGGCGGCCTGGGATTTCGAATGGCGAAAAGGAGGCGATGGGAGGGGGAACCATGGCTTAGGGACGCTCTTGTTCGAAATGTGGGGTAAGTTATGAAAGTACCCCCACCAATTTGAGCTAGGCGGTTCTTTCGGTTCAGGGGTATCACAAGCATTTCGCATGTCGGGATTTCGCAGGAGGTGGGAGTTTTCGCGCGCGTTGTAATTTTGGGATAGCAAGGCGCGGGTTGAGATGGAGGGATTTTTCGGAGCACAATGAGACAAAGATATATCTGAAATATTTCGGGGTAACAAGGCGTGGGTGTAACACCCCGGATGTAATTTACCTTATCTGTACTTCAACTCTTGCCGTTTCCGGCCTAAGTTATTTTATTTTCCTCGACTTCGGGTTTTTGTCTTCATGTGTTGTTATCTTTGTCATGCATCTCATATCATGTCATCATGTGCATTGCATTTGCATACGTGTTTGTCTCATGCATCCGAGCATTTTCCCCGTTGCCCGTTTTGCATTCCGGCGCTCCTATCTCCTCCGGTGCCCCTTTCTACCTCTTTTCGTGTGTGGGGGTTAAACATTTCCAGATTGGACCGAGACTTGTCATGCAGCATTGGTTTACTACCGGTAGACCGCCTGTCAAGTTCCATGCCATTTGGACTTCGTTTGATACTCCAACAGTTAACCAAGGGACCGAGAAGGCCTCATGAGTGTTGCAGCCCAACACCCTTCAAATTTGGCCCAAAACCCACCAAAACCTCTCCCATCGGCAAGAGCATTCGATCACGATCGTGCGGCCGAAAACCGCACTCCATTTGGAGCTTCCTAGCTCCCTCTATGCCTATATATAGATCCCCTTCCAAAAATCTCGGGCAAACCCTAACCTCTCCCTCTCCTCGCGCCGCCGTACGAAAACCCGCTGTCCGGACGTGTCCGTTCCCACCATCCGCCGCCACGTGTCGTCGCCCGATTCGCCGCCGACCGCGCCCACTTCCCCCGCGCCGCCGCGAGCCGGCCCGCCGGGGCCCAGGCGGGGCCCTCCCAGCCCGTCCGCGACCCCGCCGCCTTCGTCCCCGGCCTTGCGTGCCGCCCAGGACGCCCGCGCTCCGCCGCCCGTCCGCACTGGGCCGGTCGCCGCCCCACGCCGGCGAGCAACGCCGCCTACCACGCCGCGCCGCCACCGGGCCAATTACCTCCGCCGCCGCGGGCTGCCGCGCCACCGCCACCGGCCACCTCGTCGCCGGCCCCGGGCGACCTCTCCTCCGGCCGGCCCGCTCTCTCCCGCGATCTCCGGCGACGTCGAGCTGTTTTCCGGTGACCTCCTGCTACAGTAGCCGATACAGTAGATCCAGATCCAAATCTTCACGGTTGACTTCTTCCCTACAAACCCTAATTTTATGCAAACTTTGGCATGCTATAACTCTGCATCTGTAGCTCCGATTCGTGCGTGTAGCACATCAAAACGTTCATCTCAACGAGTACATCATTTCACCTCATTGCGTCATTTTCATTTGAGCTCATCTTGATGCCCGAAATGCTGTTGGAAGAGGGCTATGTGATAAATTTGGCAGATCTGTTTCATCAAATAGCCTTTTGTCATTTTTTCCATGATTAATGTGTGCATGATATGCTCCTGAGCTCTACATGTGTTTTGTTATATGCCATGCCATCTTTACAGAGGTGCTTGCCATGTATTTTTTTGATATTTATGGTGACTAGCACAAGCTTGCAAAGTAGCGTAATCGGTAAGGCTGATTTCAGGGACTTAGAATTTCACAAAGTCCTTGTCCTGATTTTGTCGTTATGCCATATGTTCATGTTGTTTCCTAGTGATCCGTGACTCTTTTGAGGACGATCAGTAAGGATGATTTGTTAACATTGTGGTTCTCTATCCATACATGTCTTTTTTTTTGCATTTATGGAGCAACCTAACTTGAGTTAATCGAACTCTACTTTTGCTATATCGTGAATCCTGGCAGATTGTTCTTACCATGTCTAGCTTCTATGCCATGTATTCTTGATGGGTGTATGCTTAGTTTGTCATGCCATGCTCTGTAGTGAGTGCATCGAGCTCGTAAACATGCCTACTCGTTAACTGATTTGCATGCTCCAGTTTTTCACTAAGTCTGAGATCTGTTTATGTTTTTGCCATGTTCACAAGCTTGCAATTGTATTTTCTGATCCCTTTTGGCTCAAGGTCACTAAGGGACTTTTGTTAAGTGCTTTGAGTAGCTTCATGCCATGCCTTTCTTTGCCATGTTAACTCCCTGTAGCATGTAGTTTTCATGCTCTAAAGTGTGCTTCCTGATGTTAAATTCCAGACTTGTGTTAATTTCACAAAGTCTGAAACCTGTTATCATTTGCATTTTTTCCATGCTCGTTTGAACCTGTTAATGGATGAATTAGCCGTAGCTCAGTGTTCATATTTTGTCAAGCTTTATGAGTGGATCCCTGCCATGTACTTTTTTGTCATGTTTGAGTGATGTAGCATACTCATCTTGATGCATTTAGATGGCTACTTGCTGATTATCGCAGACCGGTGCCATATTTGTTTTGCTTGCCATTTCCAAACCGTGCATCCGATTCCGGTGATCTTTATATCAGTTTTAACCGAAATCACCTTACCTTTCCAGTGGCACTCTTGGATTTCTATGTTGAGGCCAGGTTCAATCATTCCTTGTGAAATCTTGCATATGCATCACATATCGCATCCCGCATAGCATACCATGTTTGCATCATGTTGTTTGAGCATTGCACATGGTTGATTGTGTTCCGTTTGCTTGTTGTTCTTGTTTGGGTAGAGCCGAGAGACGAGTTCGCGAATGAGGAGCCCCTTGAGTTCGCTTACGAGGATCAAGTCAACTCTGACAACTTTGCACGCAAGATGATCATACCCTCGAAATCACTTCTATCTTTGCTTGCTAGATGCTCGCTCTTTTGCTATGCCTATGCTACGATGCCTAACACTTTCTTATCATGCCTCCCAAATTGCCATGTCAAACCTCTAACCCACCATGTCCTAGCAAACCGTTGATTGGCTATGATTCCACTTTGCTCAGCCCCTCTTATAGCATTGCTAGTTGCAGGTGAAGATCGGAGACCGTTCCTTGTTGGAACATTGTTTATTGTTGGGATATCACCATATTATCTTGTTTATCTTAATGCATCTATATACTTGGTAAAGCGTGGAAGGCTCGACCTTTTGCCTAGTGTTCTGTTCCACTCTTGCCGCCCTAGTTTCCGTCATATCGGTGTTATGTTCCCGGATTTTGCGTTCCTTACGCGGTTGGGTTATAATGGGAACCCCTTGACAGTTTGCCTTGAATAAAACTCCTCCAGCAATGCCCAACCTTGGTTTTACCATTTGCTACCTAGCCTCTTTTTCCCTTGGGTTTCCGGAGCCCAAGGGTCATCTTTATTTAAACCCCCCTGGGCCAGTGCTCCTCTGAGTGTTGGTCCCACCGAGTAGACTGCGGGGCCACCTCGGGGCAACTTGAGGGTTGGTTTTACTCGTAGGATGTCTCATCTGAGTGAGCCCTGAGAACGAGATATATGCCGCCCCTATCGGGATTTGTTGGCACATTCGGGCGGTGTTGCTGGACTTGTTTTACCATTGTCGAGGATGTCTTGTAAAGCCGAGATGCCGAGTCTGATCAAAATTTCTCAGGAGAAGGAATATCCCTCGCTGACCGTGAGAGCTTGTGATGGGCTAAGTTGGGACTCCCCTGCAGGAATTTGAACTTTCGAAAGCCGTGCCCGCGGTTATGGGCAGATGGGAATTTGTTAATGTCCGGTTGTAGATAACTTGAAACTTAACTTAATTAAAATGAATCAACCGCATGTGTAACCGTGACGGTCTCTTCTCGGCGGAGTCCGGGAAGTGAACACGGTGTTGGAGTAAAGTTTGACGTAGGTTGTTCTAGGATCACTTCTTGATCATAGTTTGTTCGCCCGTGCTTTTGCCTTCTCTTCTTGCTCTCTTTTGCGAACAGGTTAGCCACCATATATGCTAGTCACTTGCTGCAGCTCCACATATTACCTTGCCTTACCTATAAGCTTAAATAGTCTTGATCGCGAGGGTGCGAGATTGCTGAGTCCCCGTGACTCATAGTTTACTTCCAAAACCAGATGCAGGGATCGATGATACCGTTCCAGATGATGCGCTTGAGCTCAAGTGGGAGTTCGATGAAGACTCTCGTCGTTACTATGTGTCTTTCCCAGATGATCAGTAGTGGTGCCTAGTTGGGGCGATCGGGGACTTTGTCGCATGTGGGGGTTGATCTTTTATTTTGGTACCGTAGTCGGACCATGAGTGTATTCGATGATTGTAATGTTATTCATGTATTTGTGTGACGTGGCGAGTGTAAGCCAACTATGTACCTTTTCCCCTTTTATCTATTTACATGGGTTGTTGTGAAGATTACCTTACTTGCGACATTCCTTTCAATGCGGTTATGCCTCTAATTCGTGCTTCGACACGTAGGAGATATAGCCGCATCGAGGGCGTTACAAGTTGGTAATCAGAGCCTTCCCCGACCTTAGTAGCCCCCTGCTTGATCGAATCGTTGGCTTTGTTGAGTCTAGAAAAATGTTTTGAGTCATTTAGGAATTATATATCGGAGAGTTAGGAATTCTTTTTACTCCCCAGTTGCTTCATCGCTCTAGTAAGGCATCCTGACGTAGAGTTTTGACTCTTCTCTTCTCAAATTTCACTAAAAAAAATTTAGGATCACGCGGGTATCTTGGAATCATTCTGATCGATTTGTGATGAGAACATTGTTCTTGGTACCTCCTGTCATTTAGGGGTTGTGGCAGTGTCCCGGGGAGTTGAGGTCCGAGGTGTTATCGTCACAATTTTATCGTTGAGATTCTGGAATACCTGAGTTTTGCCGACATCGAAAATCTCTTTTATGCAATTGTTGGTGAGATAACCTCGACGCCACCCAGTACTGGGGCGGGAGCTCGGGAGTATTGCCATAACTTGTATAATGGATGCTTTTCGAAGGTTGAGGTAGATGATTTCCGAAGTTTTTCTCGGTTATGTGTTGAAGGATGGATACAGCTGGATGTAGGATTTGCTAGATTTGGGTGAGATATTATGCTTCCCCTGTATCCCCAACACCTGATTGCATAACCAGAAAGGTTCGGGAGTTTCATAGGTGGGAATTCTTGTAGCTCTAGTTCTTCTTCCGTGGATATTTGGTTTGGGATTGGGTAATCCTCACCAAGTATTTGTTCTTGTTCCATACCTTGTTGTTTTTCTTCTACCTCAATTCTAGTGGCTTCTCAATTTATGGATATGTGACCATTTCAACTGGAATGCATTCGTTCATTTTGTTCGGATGTGAATACTATATGTTGCAATTTCGACCCGTTTGATTCAGCTTCAACATTTGTCTGTCAATGTGCTAACGGATGTCAACCTCTTTAGGATGGCTCCTCCAACGCGCACGACTCCGAATCCTGATCCGCCACCACCACCTCCACCTCCGGAGGCATGGCAAGCTGTGATGGCCGCTACCAATGTAAACACACAGCTGATCATGCAACTTCTTCAAGAGCGCAACCAAGGGAACTTGGGTCATGGCAACAATCAGAATCAGTTTGCTACACTCAACCAGTTCCTTGCTAACCAGCCAAAGACCTTCAGCAATTGTGTTGAGGCAACAGACGCTGATGATTGGCTCGTGGACATATGCAAGCATTTCGAGTGCAGTAACATCAGGCCTGAGGACTTTGTCAAGTTCGCTTCCTTCCAACTCAAAGACCAAGCTGCAGAATGGTTTCAGTAGTTCAAAGATTCCAGAGGAGGCCGTGTGATTACCTGGGATGAATTCCATCAAGACTTCAAAGCTCATCATATTCCTCAGAGCGTGGTTGAAAGCAAGCGTGAGGAATTCCGCAACCTGAAGCAAGGCTCTATGTCTGTTTACGAGTACAACAAGATGTTTCAGAAGCTCGCCTGTTTTGCTAAGCAAGACGTCCCTGACGTGAAGAGCATGATATACCAGTTCAGGGGTGGTCTCAGGGAAGAAATCCAGCTAGATCTCGTTCTCTTTGAGCCCAAGAGGTACGATGAGTTTTACAACATGGCAATGAAGCAAGAGACTGCTCAGCTGAAGTGCGATGCTTCCAAGAAGCGAGTCAGAGATGCAACTCCTTCTTCCTCAACTCAAGTGGCTAAGCAGCAGAAGTATTGGCTTCCTCCTCCTCCGTTCCGTCAGCCTTATCAGCAGAAGAGCAAAGGTGGCAGTGGATCTTCCCCCCCCCCCCACCCTGGCTTTCAGAACAAGACTTCGTCTCAAGCTCCAAGATCAAGTGCTCTGTATCACTGTCCGCTTTTAGAGGTCACGTGCAACAAGTGCCAACAGAAGGGTCACTGTGCCAACAAATGCTTCAATCAGAGGCGTCTCCCTCCTCCTCCTCCTCCTCCTCCTCCTGTGAGACCGGCACGTACAGCTGTGGTCAAGCATAACCCCAAGCACGCCAAGGTTAACTTGATGAATGCAGCTCAGGCAGAGGACCCGTCAGATGTCATCATGGGTAACCTTCCTGTTAACGATGTTCCTGCAAAAGTATGTTTTGACACTGGTTCATCGCATTCTTTCTTTTCATTCCCATTTGCATCGAAGCACAATGTTGATACTGAGGTTATGCCCGAAGTCATGCAAGTTGTTTCTCTCGGCAAGCTTTTGACTTCTAGTTTGGTTGCTCCCGATGTCTCTATCACGTTGGGCGACTACAAGTTTCTGTCCTCTCCAGTGGTCCTTGGTAACTCGGATATCGATCTTATTCTCGGAATGGATTGGCTTTCTTAGCACAAGGATCATCTTGATTGTGCTGCCAGGTAGATTCAATTGACTCATTCATCTGAGGATGTAATTGTCTTTGCCGCTCGTGATGATACCATCCGTCTGTTTTCTCTCAATGAGAAAGGTGAACTGGATGCCATCTCTCAAATTCCAGTCGTTTGCGAATATCAAGACGTCTTTCCAGAAGAGCTTCCAGGAATGCCTCCGCACCGGCCAGTTGAATTCGTTATCGATCTTGAGCCTGGCACGGAACCTGTTTGCAAACGTCCTTACAAGCTTGGACCTGAAGAGTTGAAGGAGCTGAAGAAGCAACTCAATATTCAAGAACGAATGGGTCTCATCCGACCTAGTTCTTCTCCGTGGGGTTGTGGAGTTCTTTTTGTGAAGAAGAAGGATGGAACGGACCTACTCTGTGTTGTCTACCGTCCATTGAACAAGAAGACTATAAAGAACAAGTACCCACTTCCCAACATCAACGAGCTGTTTGAACAACTCAAAGGTGCTCAAGTATTCTCCAAGCTTGATCTCCATATGGGCTATCACCAGATTCGAATTCATGAGCAAGATATCCCCAAGACGGCTTTCAGAACAAGCTATGGTTCATATGAATACACTGTCATGTCTTTTGGCCTCGTCAATGCTCCGCCAACTTTCTCTCGCATGATGAACTTCATCTTCAACGCCTACACAAATGACTTCGTCTTGGTCTACCTTGATGACATTTTGGTCTTTTCCAAGAACAAGGAAGATCATGCCAAGCACTTGTGTTTGGTGCTCGATAAGCTAAGAGAACATCAGTTCTACGCCAAGTTCTCAAAGTGCGAGTTTTGGCTAGATGAGGTTCATATCATCTCTGCCAAGGGCATAGCAGTGAATCCTGAGAAGGTGTCTGCAATTGTGAATTGGGAACCACCTCAGAACGTGAAGCAACTCCGCAGCTTCCTTGGTCTCGCAAGCTATTGCCGAAGGTTCGTTGAGAACTTCTCAAAGACCGCGAAGCCTCTTTCAAACCTTCTCCAGAAGCACGTCAAGTACGTTTGGTCTCCGGAATGTGACATCGCTTTCAACACCCTGAAAGAGAAATTAGTCACTGCTCCAGTTCTGACTCCTCCTGATGAATCCAAACCATTCGAGTTCTTCTGCGATGCCTCTCTTCAAGGTCTTGGTGCAGTGTTAATGCAAGAGAAGAAAGTTGTGGCTTATACCTCTCGCCAGTTGAAGCCCAATGAGAAGAACTACCCCACTCATGACCTCGAGTTGGCTGCAGTTGTGCATGCTCTTTTGACTTGGAGACATCTCTTTTGGGAAGAAAAGTGGACATCTTCACTGACCACAAGAGTCTCAAGTACATCTTCACTCAGCCTAATCTCAACCTCAGGCAGACTCGTTGGGTCGAAATGATTCAAGAGTATAATCCGAGCATCAAATATACTCCAGGCAAGGCCAATGTAATTGCTGACGCATTGAGCAGGAAGGCTTACTATAACAGTTTGATTCTCAAGCCTTACCAACCCGAGCTTTGTGAAGCTTTCCGCAAACTCAATCTGCAAGTTGTTCCTCAAGGTTTCCTCGCCAACCTTCAAGTCTCTCCTACTTTGGAAGATCAGATTCGTGAGGCTCAACTTCTTGATGCTATGGTGAAGAAGGTGAAGATTGGGATTGCCAAGAGTCAACCCAAGTACAAGTGCTATCGCCTTGATGACAAGGATACTCTCTTCTTCGAGGATCGCATTGTTGTGCCTAAACGTGACCTTCGTAAAGTCATTAGGAACGAGGCTCAAAATTCTCTCCTCTCTATCCACCCTGGGAGCACGAAGATGTACCAGGACCTCAAACAGGCGTATTGGTGGACTCGAATGAAGCGTGAGATTGCTCGGTTCGTGAATGAATGTGATGTCTGTAGAAGAGTGAAGGCAGAACACCAACGACCAGCTGGTCTCCTTCAACCTCTTGCCATTCCAGAATGGAAGTTTGACCACATTGAGATGGACTTCGTGACAGGATTTCCAAAGTCCAAGCGTGGCAATGATGCTATATTCGTTGTCGTGGACAAAATCACTAAAGTGGCTCATTTCCTGCTTATCAAAGAGTCTATCACTTCAGCTCAATTAGCAGAGCTGTATACCTCTTGGATTGTCTCTCTGCAGGGTATTCCGCAGCTGATATCTTCAGACCGTGGCAGCGTCTTTACCTCCAAGTTTTGGGATTCTTTTTAGAAGGCCATGGGCACCAACATCCGTTTCAGCACAGCTTTTCATCCTCAAAGTAGCGGCCAAGTCGAGCGTGTCAATCAGATCCTTGAAGATATGCTCAGGGCTTGCGTTATCTCTTTCAGTATGAAGTGGGAAGATTGTCTTCCATATGCCGAGTTCTCCTACAACAACAGCTTTCAAGCAAGTTCGGGCAAGGCCCCATTTGAAATTCTCTATGGCAGGAAGTGTCGTGCTCCTCTTAACTGGTCAGAGACCAGTGAACGTTAACTTCTTGGGAATGACTTGATCACAGAGGCAGAGGAGATGTGCAAAGTCATTCGTGATAACCTCAAAGCAGCGCAATCGCGTCAGAAGAGCTACTATGATAGTAAGCATCGTGATTTGGCTTTCGAGATCGGAGACCATGTTTACCTCCGCGTCTCTCCAATGAAAGGTACTCGTCGCTTCGGTATCAAAGGGAAGCTTGCCCCTAGATATGTGGGTCCTTTCAAGATCGCCAGCAAGAGATGCGATCTCGCCTATCAACTCGAGCTTCCCTCCAACTTTGCAAATGTGCACGACGTGTTCCATGTCTCTCAGCTCCGCAAGTGCTTCAAGACCCCTGACCGCACCGTCAACTTCGAAGACATTGATATCCAAGAAGACCTCTCTTATCGTGAGCACCCAGTTGCTATTCTTGAAGAGACTGAACACAAGACTCGTAATAAGTCAATCAAATTCCTCAAAGTCAAGTGGTCACACCATTCCACCATGAAGCCAATTGGGAATGCGAGGATCACCTCCGTTCTGAGTACCCAGCGTTTTTCCAGTCATAGACCTCGGGACGAGATCCTTTCGTAGTGGTGGAGTGTTGTAACACCCCGGATGTAATTTACCTTATCTGTACTCCAACTCTTGCCGTTTCCGGCCTAAATTATTTTATTTTCCTCGGGTTCGGGGTTTTGTCTTCGTGTGTTGTTATCTTTGTCATGCATCTCATATCATGTCATCATGTGCATTGCATTTGCATACGTCTTCGTCTCATGCATCCGAGCATTTTCCCCGTTGCCCGTTTTGCATTCCGGCGCTCCTATCTCCTCCGGTGCCCCTTTCTACCTCTTTTCATGTGTGGGGGTTAAACATTTCCGGATTAGATCGACACTTGTCATGCGGCCTTGGTTTACTACCGGTAGACCGCCTGTCAAGTTTCGTGCCATTTGAACTTCGTTTGATACTCCAACGGTTAACCGAGGGACCGAGAAGGCCTCGTGAGTGTTGCAGCCCAACACCCTTCAACTTTGGCCCAAAACCCACCAAAACCTCTCCCATCGGCTAGAGCGTTCGATCACGATCGCGTGGCCGAAAACCACACTCCATTTGGAGCTTCCTAGCTCCCTCTATGCCTATATATAGACCCCCTTCCAAAAATCTCGGGCAAACCCTAACCTCTCCCCTCTCCTCGCGCCGCCGGACGAAAACCCGCCGTCCGGACGTGTCCGTTCCCGCCGTCCGTCACCACGTGTCATCGCCCGATTCGCCGCCGACCGCGCCCACTTCCCCCATGCTGCCGCGAGCCGGCCCGCCGGGGCCCAGGCGGGGCCCTCTCGGCCCGTCCGCGACCCCGCCGCCTTCGTCCCCGGCCTTGCGCGCCGCCTAGGACGCTGGTGCTCCGCCGCCCGTCCGCACCGGGCCGGTCGCTGCCCCACGCTAGCGAGCAACGCCGCCTACCACGCCGCGCCGCCACCGGGCCGCTTTCCTCCGCCGCCACCTCGCCGCCGCGGGCTGCCGCGCCACCGCCACCGGCCACCTTGTCGCCGGCCCCGGGAGACCTCTCCTCCAGCCAACCCGCTCTCTCCCTCGATCTCCGGCGACGTCAAGCTGTTTTCCGGCGACCTCCTGCTACAGTAACCGATACAGTAGATCCAGATCCAAATCTTCACGGTTGACTTCTTCCCTACAAACCCTAACTTTATGCAAACTTTGGCATGCTATAACTCTACATCCGTAGCTCCGATTCGTGTGTGTAGCATATCAAAATGTTTGTCTCAACGAGTACATGATTTCATCTCATTGCGTCATTTTCATTTGAGCTCATCTTGATGCCCAAAATGCTGTTGGAAGAGGGCTATGTGATAAATTTGGCAGATCTGTTTCATCAAATAGCTTTTTGTCATTTTTGCCATGATTAATGTGTGCATGATATGCTCATGAGCTCTACATGTGTTTTGTTATATGCCATGCCATATTTACATAGGTGCTTGCCATGTATTTTTTTTGATATTTGTGGTGACTAGCACAAGCTTGCAAAGTAGCGTAATCGGTAATGCTGATTTTAGGGACTTGGAATTTCACTAAGTCCTTGTCCTGATTTTGTCGTTATGCCATATGTTCATGTTGTTTCCTAGTGATCCGTGACTCTTTTGAGGATGATCAGTAAGGATGATATGTTAACATTGTGGTTCTCTATCCATCCATCTCTTTGTTTGCATTTATGGAGCAACCTAACTTGAGTCAATCGAGCTCTACTTTTGCTATATCGCGAATCCTGGCAGATTGTTGACTTGTTAGCGATTTTGCCGAGGATGTTGCTATTGATCCGTGCATGCTATGTTGTTGTTCTTGCCATGTCTAGCTTCTATGCCATGTATTTTTGATGGTTGTATGCTTAGTTTGTCATGCCATGCTCTGTAGTGAGTGCATCAAGCTCGTAAACATGCCTAACTATACATGTCTTTTTTTTGCATTTATGGAGCAACCTAACTTGAGTTAATCGAACTCTACTTTTGCTATATCGTGAATCCTGGCAGATTGTTCTTACCATGTCTAGCTTCTATGCCATGTATTCTTGATGGGTGTATGCTTAGTTTGTCATGCCATGCTCTGTAGTGAGTGCATCGAGCTCGTAAACATGCCTACTCGTTAACTGATTTGCATGCTCCAGTTTTTCACTAAGTCTGAGATCTGTTTATGTTTTTGCCATGTTCACAAGCTTGCAATTGTATTTTCTGATCCCTTTTGGCTCAAGGTCACTAAGGGACTTTTGTTAAGTGCTTTGAGTAGCTTCATGCCATGCCTTGCTTTTCCATGTTAACTCCCTGTAGCCTGTAGTTTTCGTGCTCTAAAGTGTGCTTCCTGATGTTAAATTCCAGATTTGTGTTAATTTCACTAAGTCTGAAACCTGTTATCATTTGCATTTTTTCCATGCTCGTTTGAACCTGTTAATGGATGAATTAGCCGTAGCTCAGTGTTCATATTTTGTCAAGCTTTATGAGTGGATCCCTGCCATGTATTTTGTTGTCATGTTTGAGTTATGCAGCATACTTATCTTGATGCATTTAGATGGCTACTTGCTGATTATCGCAGACCGGTGCCATATTTGTTTTGCTTGCCATTTCCAAAACGTGCATCCGATTCCTGTGATCTTTATATCGATTTCAACCGAAATCACCTCACCTTTCTAGTGGCACTCTTGGATTTCCAAGTTGAGGTCAGATTCTATCATTCCTTGTCAAATTTTGCATATGCATCACATATCGCATCCCGCATAGCATACCATGTTTGCGTCATGTTGTTTGAGCATTGCACGTGGTTGATTTTATTCCGTTTGCTTGTTGTTCATGTTTGGGTAGAGACGGGAGACGAGTTCACGAATGAGGAGCCTGTTGAGTTCCCTTACGAGGATCAAGTCAACTCTGACAACTTTGTAGGCAAGATGATCATACCCCCGAAATCACTTCTATCTTTGTTTGCTAGATGCTCGCTCTTTTGCTATGCCTATGCTACGATCCCTACCAATTTCTTATCATGCCTCCCAAATTGCCATGTCAAACCTCTAACCCACCATGTCCTAGCAAACCGTTGATTGGCTATGATTCCGCTTTACTCAGCCCCTCTTATAGCGTTGCTAGTTGCAGGTGAAGATCAGAGACCGTTCCTTGTTGGAACATTGTTTATTGTTGGGATATCACCATATTATCTTGTTTATCTTAATGCATCTATATACTTGGTAAAGGATGGAAGGCTCGGCCTTTTTCCTAGTGTTTTGTTCCACTCTTGCCGCCCTAGTTTTCGTCATATCGGTGTTATGTTCCCGGATTTTGCGTTCCTTACGCGGTTGGGTTATAATGGGAACCCCCTGACAGTTCGCCTTGAATAAAACTCCTCCAGCAATGCCCAACCTTGGTTTTACCATTTTCACCTAGCCTCTTTTTCCCTTGGGTTTCTGGAGCCCAAGGGTCATCTTTATTTAAACCCCCCCTGGGCCAGTGCTCCTCTGAGTGTTGGTCTGACCGAGTAGACTGCGGGGCCACCTCGGGGCAACTTGAGGGTTGGTTTTACTCGTAGGATGTCTCGTCTGAGTGTGCCCTGAGAACGAGATATGTGCAGCTCCTATCGGGATTTGTCGGCACATTCGGGCGGTGTTGCTGGACTTGTTTTACCATTGTCAAGGATGTCTTGTAAAACCGAGATGCCGAGTCTGATCGGAATGTCTCGGGAGAAGGAATATCCTTCGTTGACCATGAGAGCTTGTGATGGGCTAAGTTGGGACTCCCCTATAGGGATTTGAACTTTCGAAAGTCGTGCCTGCGGTTATGGGCAGATGGGAATTTGTTAATGTCCGGTTGTAGATAATTTGAAACTTAACTTAATTAAAATGAATCAACCGCGTGTGTAACCGTGATGGTCTCTTCTCGGCGGAGTCCGGGAAGTGAACACGGTGTTGGAGTAATGTTTGACGTAGGTTGTTCTAGGATCACTTCTTGATCATAGTTTGTTCGACCGTGCTTTTGCCTTCTCTTCTCGCTCTCTTTTGCGAACATGTTAGCCACCATATATGCTAGTCGCTTTCTGCACCTCCACATATTACTTTGCCTTACCTATAAGCTTAAATAGTCTTGATCGCGAGGGTGCGAGATTGCTGAGTCCCCGTGACTCACAGTTTACTTCCAATACCAGATGCAGGGACCGATGATACCGTTCCAGATGATGCGCTTGAGCTCAAGTGGGAGTTCGATGAAGACTCTCGTCGTTACTATGTGTCTTTCCCAGATGATCAGTAGTGGTGCCTAGTTGGGTTGATCTTTTATTTTGGTACCGTAGTCGGACCATGAGGGTATTGAATGATTGTAATGTTATTCATGTACTTGTGTGACGTGGCGAGTGTAAGCCAACTATGTACCTTTTCCCCTTTTATCTATTTACATGGGTTGTTGTGAAGATTACCATACTTGCGACATTGCTTTCAATGCAGTTATGCCTCTAAGTCGTGCTTCGACACGTAGGAGATATAGCCGCATTGAGGGCGTTACAGCGGGTTGAAGACGCGAGAGTTTTGTAGGCGTCCTGGGAACAGGGGTACCCAGATTTGCCTGCCTGCAGCCCAGGGCGTGGCTCCACCAGCGGCCTGGTACATCCCGTCTTCATCAGCAAACACTCAAGACCCACACGAGGGGCCAAGCCTCGCGAGGCGGATGACACAAGACCTCCTCAGGGCAGCGTCACTAGGCTGGCTTGTGAGGAGCAGAGAGATCAAGGCAAGGGGCACCTCGTGAGGTTTCCGTGATGTGAGCCATGACGACCAAGGCCAGGCGGGCGCCAACGGGCGCAGAGTACTGGTTGCATCTTTGGTGCTAAAGGGGCAGGTGCAGACGAGGAGTCTCGAGGCATCAGGCAAAGGTTTCTACGTCGGTGCAACAAGACCAAGACAAGCAGGACGTCATGACGGATGTCATCACGGAGCCCACAACGGTGTCACCACCAGAGCCTTTGGCAGGCGAAGACCACCTTTTGTTAGGATAACTTGTACTAGTTGCCCCCCTTCAAATTGGTCGTTGTGGGATCCCTTCCCTCTTAATATTCGAGATGAGGACCAGGGCCTCTATATATAGGACTAGCCACCACCATAGGAGGCAGAGAGGGAGAGAGAGATGATATGATCTGATCTGGGAGGAACCATACCAGACACACACACAAGCTCATCGAGCTCAAGAACAGCTCTCCTCGGGAGGGTGTTCTTCCCTTGTACTTGTTCATCCCCAGCCTACAAGGCAATCCACCACATCGCACTAGAGTACGGTATTACACTGCAACGGTGGCCTGAACCAGTATAAACTCTTGTGTCCCTTGTTCCGCGGGTTTGGTGTGCTAGGCTTTGAGATCGTGGTGAGAGTGTGAGCTAGGGGGAGAGAGATCTTCGTGCGCACCCTAGAGTTTGAACCTCAAGGGTTTTGCCTGAACCCGTAATCCAACATTTTGCACGCCAGGTAGGGCTGCGCTTAGGCTTTTCTTCCGTCGATCCACGCTCCGCTGCCCCACCTCGTCCATGGCGGACGCACGCTGAGCCCGCGCCGAGCGCTGGACCACCCTCACTGTCCGTGTCGCTCAGACAACTCCTATCGATGGGCGTCCCCGTCGTTCTCCATCACCCGCCGCCAACACCACCACTAGCCCGGTGGGAAATGAGCAGCAAGCGTCATCGCTGCATCCCTCTGTGCGGCGGGACGGCCGCACCGCCACCCCGTCGCTGACTCTGGCCGGCTCATCGTCCCACGCTCGTCGCGCACCCACGGACGCGCAAGCCGCACTGTAATGGCACGCGAGCTCCTGTGCTACTGCCTGGTAGACGACCTCTACGAGGACTGGCTGGACCGTTGTCGGTGGCAAAACCGGCGGATCTCGGGTAGGGGGTCCCGAACTGTGCGTCTAGGATCGATGGTAACAGGAGACAGGGGACATGATGTTTACCCAGGTTCGGGCCCTCTCTATTGAGGTAATACCCTATGTCCTGCTTGATTGATATTGATGAATATGAGTGTTACAGGAGTTGATCTACCATGATATCGTGATGGCTAAACCCTAGGAGCTTAGCCTATATGACTATGGTAATGGATATATCCTTTGCGTACTAACCCCTCTGGTTTATATAGACATGGGGGGGATCTAGGGTTTACATAGAGTCGGTTACATAAGAAGGAATCTTCATAGTCAGTCACCAAGCTTGCCTTCCATGCCAAGGAGAGTCCAATCCGGACATAGGAACAGTCTTCGGCTTTCATATCTTCACAGCCCATCAGTCCGACCCATGGATAATAGGTCGGACTCCCGAGGACCCCTTAGTCTAGGACTCCCTTAGTAGCCCCTGAACCTGGCTTGATAGAGGCAAAGGTGTCTCGTCTTTCGATGAGATGGTGGCTATCGTTTTAGAGGAAGTCGACTTTGATGATCCGACTACGAACGTGCGAGGACGTCGCACCTTAGCAATCGCTAAACCAACTCCGAGGGTTATTGACCACACCGGAGCACGATCAACCTGACCACAAGGGCCTGTTTCCTGCGAGCAAACGAAGAACAAGCAAGAAACTGAGATTGCAATCTGGATATTGCGAATATAAGATTAAAGCTTTATTGATCAAGGTGGGGTTCTGATGAGGACATCAATACCATTGTTACACCCACAGCTAGGCCCTTCATTTGTAAGCTAGGCCCTTCATTTGTAAGCAAAACATGGCAACATTTTAGTGCCGAAAAAGGATGGTACGTCGCGTATGTGCGTTGATTGTAGAGGCATTAATAATATTACTATTCGTTATCGTCATCCTATTCCTAGGCTAGATGATATGCTTGATGAATTGAGTGGCTCTACAATATTCTGCAAAGTTGATTTGCGTAGTGGATACCACCAAATTTGTATGAAATTGGGAGATGAATGGAAAACAACATTTAAAACTAAGTTTGGATTATATGAGTGGTTAGTCATGCCTTTTGGGTTAACTAACGCACCTAGTACTTTCATGAGGTTAATGAACAAAGTTTTCGAGCTTTCATTGGACGATTTGTGGTACTTTACTTTGATGACATATTGATTTATAGCAAATCTTTGGAGGAACATTTGGAACATTTACGCGCTATTTTTATTGCTCTACATGATGCACGTTTGTTTGGTAACCTTGGAAAGTGCACCTTTTGCATCGACCGAGTATCTTTTCTTGGCTATGTTGTTACTCCATAGGGAATTGAAGTTGATAAAGCCAAGATTGAAGCTATTGGGAGTTGGCCGCAGCCCAAAACGGTCACACAAGTGAGGAGTTTCCTTGGCCTAGATGGTTTCTATAGGCGTTTTGTGAGAGATTTCAGCACCATTGCTGCACCTCTCAACGAGCTTACAAAGAAGGATGTGCCTTTTGTTTGGGATACCGCACAGGAAGAAGCCTTCACGGTATTGAAAGATAAGTTGACACATGCTCCTTTACTCCAACTTCCTGATTTTAATAACACTTTTGAGCTTGAATGTGATGCTAGTGGAATTGGATTAGGAGGTGTGTTATTACAAGATGGCAAACCTGTTGCATACTTTTCTGAAAAATTGAGTGGGCCTAGTCTGAACTATTCTACTTACGATAAAGAATTATATGCTCTTGTTCAGACTTTAGAAACATGGCAACATTATTTATGGCCAAAGGAATTTGTTATACATTCTGATCATGAATCTTTGAAACACATTAAAAGTCAAGCAAAACTGAACCGTAGACATGCCAAATGGCTTGAATTCATTGAGACTTTCCGTTATTTCATTAAACACAAGAAGGGTAAAGAAAATGTTATTGATGATGCATTGTCTCGTCGTTCTACTATGCTTTCACAACTTGACTTTAAAAAATTTGGTTTGGAGACCATTAAAGATCAATATGTGCATGATGCTGAATTTCAAGATGTATTGCAGAATTGTAAGGAAGGGAGAACTTGGAACAAGTTCATTCTTAACGATGGATTTGTGTTTCGTGCTAACAAGCTATGCATTCCAGCTGGCTCCGTTCGTCTTTTGCTATTGTAGGAGGGACATGGAGGAGGACTAATGGGACACTTTGGCGTCAAGAAGACGGAGGACGTACTTGCTACACATTTCTTTTGGCCAAAGATGAGACGGGATGTTGAGTGTTTTGTTGCTCGCTGCACTACATGTCAAAAAGCTAAGTCATGACTCAATCCTCATGGTTTATATATGCCTTTGACTGTACCTAGTGTTCCTTGGGAGGATATATCTATGGACTTTGTTTTAGGTTTACCTCGAACAAAGAAGGGGAGGGATAGCATATTTGTTGTCGTGGATAGGTCCTCAAAAATGGCACACTTTATACCATGTCATAAAAGCGATGATGCTATTAATGTTGCTGATTTGTTCTTTTGTGAAATTATTCGCTTGCATGGTGTGCCAAATACTATTGTTTCAGATCGTGATACTAAATTTCTTAGCCACTTTTGGAGATGTTTATGGGCTAAGTTGGGGACTAAACTGCTTTTTAGTACTACTTGTCACCCCCAAACTGATGGACAAACTGAAGTAGTCAATAAAACATTGTCTACTATGCTTAGGGCTGTTTTGAAGAATAACAAGAAAATGGGGGAAGAGTGCTTGCCTCATATTGAATTTGCTTATAATCGTTCATTGCATTCTACTACTAAGATGTGCCCTTTTGAAATTGTGTATGGTTTCCTACCTCGTGCACCTATTGATTTGTTGCCTCTTCCATCTTCGAAGAAGGTTAATTTTGATGCTAAAGAACGTGTTGAATTGATTTTAAAAATGCATGAGTGAACTATTGAAAACATTGAGTGTATGAATGCTAAATATAAACTTGCTGGAGATAAGGGTAGAAAACATGTTGTGTTTGCACCTGGAGATCTTGTTTGGTTACATTTGTGTAAGGATAGATTTCCTAATCTGCGCAAATCAAAGGTAATGCCATGTGATGATGGTCCTTTTAAGGTGTTAGAGAAAATAAATGATAATGCATATAAACTTGAGCTGCCTGCAGATTTTGGGGTTAGTCCCACTTTTAACATTGCAGATTTGAAGCCTTATTTGGGTGAGGACGATGAACTTTCATCGAGGACGACTTCATCTCAAGAACGGGAGGATGATGAGGACATCAATACCATTATTACACCCACAGCCCCTACTGCTATACATACTGTACCAATTACTAGAGCTCACGCACGCCAATTGAATTATCAGGTACTTTCGTTTCTTGGTAACGATTCTAATCTTCATGAGAATATGATGCTTCCTAAATTGAATACATTTCTTTTGCTTACAAATGAAGGACCTAGCTTGGACAAGAAAGAGGAACCTTGGAGCAAGTTCAAGCATGGAGATGATGGCATGCGCAAGTGGAACAAGAACGGAGTTACAAGTGATGATTCCCGGACTCTGAAGCCATCATAATGAGTGCATGAAGCATGGGACGAAATATACGAGATGCCACATCATAAATTTCGTCCAAAGGCTATTCTAGGTGCTGCGTCACCTTATTATTGGGCTAGGCCCATGTATTTTCGAAGTACTTGGTGGAGGGGTCCGAAACCAACCCTAACTCTTGTTTCCCCACACATACGGACTCTAAAAACAGCCTATACTTAAGTACTTCGAAAATACATGGGCCTGGTCCAATAAAAAGGTGATGCAGCACCTAGAATAGCCTCTGGACAAAATTTATGAAGTGGCATCTTGTATATTATGGTGACTTCAGAGTCCGGGAATCATCAGTTGTAACTCTGTTCTTGTTCCCCTTGCGCATGCCATCATCTCCATGCTTGAACTTGCTCCAAGGTTCATCTTTCTTGTCCAAGCTAGGCCCTTCATTTGTAAGCAAAAGAAATGTATCCAATTTAGGCAGCATCATATTCTCATGAACATTAGAATCGTTACCAAGAAACGAAAGTACCTGATAATTCAATTGGCGTGCGCGAGCTCTAGTAATTGGTCCAGTATGTATAGCAGTAGGGGCTGTGGGTGTAACAATGGTATTGATGTCCTCATCAGAACATGAACAAAATCACGGCGCGGCACGTAAACAAGGGAGGAGCACTCTTTGATTTTTTTTGCTCCGCAACAATTTTTTTTCGGAAAAGTCTACAAATGTTCTAAAAACTGCCTAGCCAGAAATTTCCAGACTTAGTTTTTTTTGAGTTTGGAACTATTTTTCTACTGCGGATAGCACGGAAGTTGGGGAGTCCGACTTGTTCACGACTTGAAGTATCGCGTGATCTAGAACTCGAAAACAAAGCAACAAATACTGGACTCGGACTAGGACTGATGGCGGAGATGAATCTGGTGGAACTCAGACTGGTGGTTGTATATGGCGATGGTATATCTGGACTCGGATTGGTGGTGGTATATGGCGATGGTATATCTGGACATGGATTGGTGGTTCTGATAGAGGTGAAGGTGTCCCGATGTTTCGATGAGATGGTGGCTATCATTTTAGTGGGAGTCGACCTTGACGATCCGAATACGTACGTGCGAGACATCGCGCCTTAGCAATCGCTAAACCAACTTCCAAGGGGTTATTGACCACGCCGGAGCACGATCAACGTGACCACGAGGGTCTTTTCCTGTGAGCAAACGAAGAACAAGCAAGAAACTGAGATTGCAATCTGGATATTGCGAATATAAGATGAAAGCTTTATTGATCTAGGTGGGGTTCTGTGACGTCTTGGTCTGGTCGTTGGACACAAACGAAGTACGCGAAGTTGCAGCTATGGCGAACTTTTAATCTAAACAAAACCCAAAGTCTAAACGACGCCCTAAGGCCTGTATATATGGAGGAAAAGGGGGGAATTTCGTGGCCCTTGGAGGAGGGGTCTGAAACCAACCCTAACTCTTGTTTCCCCACACATACGGACTCTAAAAGCAGCCTATACTTAAGTATTTCGAAAATACATGGGCCTGGCCCAATAATAAGGTGACACAACACCAAAAATAGCCTCTGGACGAAATTTATGAAGTGGCATCTTGTATATTTCGTCCAAGGCTTAATGCACTCCTTATGGTGGCTTCAAAGTCTTAAAATCATCACTTGTAACTCCGTTCTTGTTCCCCTTGCGCATGCCATCATCTCCATGCTTGAACTTGCTCCAAGGTTCATCTTTCTTGTCCAATCTAGGCCCTTCATTTGTAAGCAAAAGAAATGTATCCAATTTAGGCAGCATCATATTCTCATGAACATTAGAATCGTTACCAAGAAACGAAAGTACCTGATAATTCATTTGGCGTGCGCGAGCTCTAGTAATTGGTCCAGTATGTATAGCAGCAGGGGCTGCGGGTGTAACAATGGTATTGATGTCCTCATCATCCTCCCCTTCTTGAGATGAAGTCATCCTCGACGAAAGTTCATCGTCCTCACCCAAATAAGGCTTCAAATCTGCAATGTTAAAAGAGGGACTAACCCCAAAATCTGCAGGCAGCTCAAGTTTATATGCATTATCATTTATTTTCTCTAACACCTTAAAAGGACCCTCATCACGTGGCATTAGCTTTGATTTGCGCAAATTATGAAATATATCCTTACGCAAATGTAACCAAACAAGATCTCCAGGTGCAAACACCACATGTTTTCTACCCTTATCTCCAGCAAGTTTATATTTAGCATTCATATGCTCAATGTTTTCCTTAGTTAACTCATGCATTTTTAAAATCAATTTAGCACATTCTTCAGCATAAAAATTAACCTTCTCCAAAGATGGAAGAGGCAACAAATCAATAGGTGCACGAGGTAGGAAACAATACACAATTTCAAAAGGGCACATCTTAGTAGTAGAATGCAATGAATGATTATAAGAAAATTCAATATGAGGCAAGCATTCTTCCCACATTTTATTGTTATTCTTCAAAACAGCCCTAAGCATAGTAGACAATGTTCTATTGACTACTTCAGTTTGTCCATCAGTTTGGGGGTGACAAGTGGTACTAGAAAGCAGCTTAGTCCCCAACTTAGCCCATAAACATCTCCAAAAATGGCTAAGAAATTTAGTATCACGATCTGAAACAATAGTATTTGGCACACCATGCAAGCGAATAATTTCACGAAAGAACAAATCTACAACATTAACAGCATCATCGATTTTATGACATGGTATAAAGTGTGCCATTTTCGAGAACCTATCCACGACAACAAATATGCTATCCCTCCCCTTCTTTGTTCAAGATAAACCTAAAACAAAGTCCATAGATATATCCTCCCAAGGAACACTAGGTACACGCAAAGGCATATATAAACCATGAGGATTGAGTCGTGACTTAGCTTTTTGACATGTAGTGCAGCGAGCAACAAAACGCTCAACATCCCGTCTCATCTTTGGCCAAAAGAAATGTGTAGCAAGTATATCCTCCGTCTTCTTGACGCCAAAGTGTCCCATTAATCCTCCTTCATGCGCCTCCTGCAACAACAAAAGACGAACGGTGCTAGCTGGAATGCATAGCTTGTTAGCATGAAACACAAATCCCTCGTTAAGAACGAACTTGTTCCAAGTTCTCCCTTCCTAACAATTCTGCAATACATCTTTAAATTTAGCATCATGCACATATTGATCTTTAATGGTCTCCAAACCAAATATTTTAAAGTCAAGTTGTGAAAGCATAGTATAACGGCGACACAATGCATCGGCAATAACATTTTCTTTACTATTCTTGTGTTTAATGACATCAAGGAAAGTCTCAATGAATTCAACCCATTTAACATGTCTACGGTTCAGTCTTGCTTGACATTTAATGTGTTTCAAAGATTCATGATCAGAATGTATAACAAATTCCTTGGGCCATAAATAATGTTGCCATGTTTCTAAGGTCCGAACAAGAGCATATAATTCTTTTTCATAAGTAGAATAGTTCAGACTAGGCCCACTCAATTTTCCAAAAAAGTATGCAATAGGTTTTCCATCTTGTAATAACACACCTCCAAATCCAATTCCACTAGCATCACATTCAAGCTCAAAAGTCTTATTAAAATCAGGAAGTTGGAGTAAAGGAGCATGTGTCAACTTATCTTTCAATACCGTGAAGGCTTCTTCCTGTGCGGTACCCCAAACAAAAGGCACATCCTTCTTTGTAAGCTCGTTGAGAGGTGCAGCAATGGTGCTGAAATATCTCACAAAACGCCTATAGAAACCAGCGAGGCCAAGGAAACTCCTCACTTGTGTGACCATTTTTGGCTGCGGCCAACTCTCAATAGCTTCAATCTTGGCTTTATCAACTTCAATTCCCTGTGGAGTAACAACATAGCCAAGAAAAAATACTCGGTCGGTGCAAAAGGTGCACTTTCCAAGGTTACCAAACAAACGTGCATCACATAGAGCAATAAAAACAGCATGTAAATGTTCCAAATGTTCCTCCAAAGATTTGCTATAAATCAATGTGTCATCAAAGTAAACTACCACAAATCGTCCAATGAAAGCACGTAAAAATTCTATCATTAATCTCATGAAAGTACTAGGTGCATTAGTTAACCCAAAAGGCATAACTAACCACTCATATAATCCAAACTTAGTTTTAAATGCTGTTTTCCATTCATCTCCCAATTTCATACGAATTTGATGGTATCCACTACGCAAATCAACTTTGGAGAATATTGTAGAGCCACTCAATTCATCAAGCATATCATCTATCCTAGGAATAGGATGACGATAACGAATAGTAATATTATTAATGCCTCTACAATCAATGCACATACGCGACATACCATCCTTTTTCGGCACTAAAATGATAGGAACAATACAAGGACTAAGGGATTCACGTATATAACCTTTGTCGAGAAGTTCTTGTACTTGACGCATAATCTCCTTCGTCTCCTATGGATTGGTATGGTAAGGTGCACGGTTGGGTAATGATGCACCGAGAATTAAGTCAATTTGATGCTCAATCCCTCGAATAGGTGGTAATCCCGGTGGCACGTCTTGTGGAAAGACGTCAACTGATGAGGACATGACTACCTTGGATACGACCAAAAATATTGCATACATGCATATTTGTCAGGTGATTTCTAATGCAAACTATTCAATAATCTATTTATGTTATCCAGAACAAAAATACTTCACACACTTTTGTGTTTTGTCTAATTGCAGGTGTATGGGACATTTGTACAATCCACATATGAAGACAAGGGAAAAGGAGAAGTTTAGGTTGTGTTCAAAAAGTCCTCTCACGTCACTTTTGGGCCAAGAGAAGATAGAGTCCAAGTCTCTCACGTTTTGGATTCAGATTCGGACTGCACAGACATACCTGACTCAAAACGCCAACAACTTTTTCATACGGTCTCCGAATTGGGTGATTCTTTTTTTGTTGGAAACTAGATTTCGTGCTCTTTCGAACCCAATTGGATTCACCTTAAAATTCATCCGGAGCGTTGAGTTACGGACGAAACAATCTGACATTGCAGCAGAATCCGAGTCAAACTACAAGCCCAAAGGTGTTGCATTACCTCCACTTGGGCCCATGAGCCTTGTACGACCTAGGGTTAGTTTTAGGCTGCCTTGGGACGTCCTCCCACCTCCTTGGCCGCCACCCCTTGCTCCTATATAAGTAGATCCATCTAGTAGCTTTTTCCTGGGGATTTGTTTAGTTAAAAAGTTAGCCATTGCAACTTCGTGTACTTCGTTTGTGTCCAACGACCAGACCAAGACCGCTTATGGATCCCCACCATTATCAATACTTCATATATATTTGCGATATTCAGATTGCTTTATCATATTCTTGCTCGTTCTTCGATTGCTTGCAGGAATAGACCTTCGTGGTCAGGCTGACCGTGCTTCCAGCATCGTCAGTAACCTCAGGAGATTGGTTTAGCGGTTGCTAAGGCGCAACATCGTGCACGTTTGTAGTCGGATCGTCAAAGTCGTCTCCACCAAATCGATAGTTATCATCTCATCGAAAGATCGGGACCCTCGCCTCTATCATCAACGAACTCCTGCAAAATATTAGTGACAGCAGGAGGCAAAGAGGAATGCACGTCCTCGAATGAAAATAGTGCCTCTTTACACACAAAAGCATAGCAAACAGATTTGCTGAAATCTAGCTCATCAATATCAGATTTTGTGGGAAGTAAACATGCACTTTTCAATTTAATTTCAGAAGCAACACTAGATGGTTTATTATTAGGTTTCATTTGTTGCTCAAATTCTTTTGCCACAATCGGATTTTCAGTCTTATTTTTCTCCTGTTTTGCTTTATTAGCTCTATTAATATCATCTTTCAAAATGGATTCAGGAGTCATAGGAAGCAAAGTAATATTTTTATCCTTATGAACAAGAGTATACTGATTGTTTCTACCATGGTGTACAATTTTTTTATCAAATTGCCATGGTCTAACAAGTAATAAGGAACATGCTTGCATAGGTACCACATCACAATCAACATAATCAGCATATGTAGAGATACTAAAATGCACACGAACAGTATGTGTGACCTTAACCTTGCCGCTGTTGTTGAACCATTGGATGTAGTAAGGATGTGGATGTGGTCTTGTGGTGAGAGATAGCTTCTCCACCATCTCCATGCTAGCCAAGTTATTGCAGCTCCCTCCATCTATGATGACGCGAACAGAACGTTCCTTCACAACTCCCTCTGTATAGAACAAATTATGCCTCTGATTTTGTTCAGCTTGTGTAATCTGCACACTCAAAACACATTGAGTAACTAAACATTTATACCTGTCAGCATCTTCAGCAGCCATGTATTGCGTCTCATGATCAGAATCCTCTCCACCATGTTCTTCATGTGTAATAAGAGCCAAAGTCTCCTCATCATAGTCACTAGCGGACTCATACCCACCATTCTCAGTAGCAATCACCACGCGCTGAGATTGGCATTCTCTTGCAAAATGTCCTCTTCCCTTACAACGACGACAAATAGTATCACTTGTGTGCCCTGTTGATGCCATGGAAGAAGAAGAGCTCTGCGCAGGCCCGGCAGGTGTGCCCTTGGCAGATATTGGTGGTTGTGCCTGCTTTCTTGTATCACGGCTGGAGGTGGCACCTGATGGAGGTGCTAGTGGAGTGGAAGTAGAGGATGCGCGTGGTGTCCATGATGAAGATCGACCTACAGAAAAGTTTTGTTCACGCCAATGCCTGTCGATCCTGCACTTCACGTTCAGCTTTACAAGCAAGATGGAATAAACGAGTGATTAATATACTCCTTATACTATAGAATGGTCTGAATCTCTCTATTTAATCCACCCATAAAACGTGCAAGCATAGCTTCATTCTCCTCAACAATACCACATCTAATCATGCCAGTTTGTAATTCCTGATAATATTCTTCTACAGAATTTTGTCCTTGTCTTAAACGCTACAATTTTTGAAGTAATTCATGTTGATAATATGTTGGAACCCAACGAGTACGCATAGCAGTTTTCAAAGCAGCCCAAGTAGCTGGAATAGGATATAATCTACAATGTTCAGACCTCCAAACACATGCAAAGCTAGTGAAAGCACAAACAGTAGCAGGAACACGTCTCTCCTCAGGATATTGTAAACATGTAAATCGTTGTTCAGTTTCTAACTCCCAAGTAAGATATATATCAGGAACATATCTACCCTCAAATGGTGAAATATTCAATTTTAGTTTAGGAAGATGGTCATGTACCTCAGGTGGTGGTGCAGCCCTACCGTTGCGATGATATGCATGAGGACGACCTGGTGGTGGTGGTGCTGGTGGTTGCACGTAGTTCTGATTTTGGTCAACCTCATCCTCGTAATGGTCCTCCACCTCTGCAGTACCAGCAGGAGTGACAGAAGCACCAACAGTAGGTACAACAGCACCAGAAGTTTGACCAGGCTCAATGGGAACGCGTTGTGCTCGTCCCACTTGATTTGGAAGACGATGTTGTTGTTGTTGTTGTAGAGGTGCGACAGGTGCAGCGGGCGGTGGTAGACGTGCGAGCAATTCATTAAATTTGTGATCGAGCTTTGTTTCAAACGGCTTGTCAATGCCATCTATCTTCTCCAGGGCCTCTTCAAATCTATTTAGCACATCTTCCACCTGTCCACTCATCATTTGCTGAAACTTATCATGTAACTCTTTGTTTGTCATGTTCTCCCAGTCAGTCTCAGCGGCTTGTGATCCTGCCATGGTTAGCAGCAATAGAAACACACAAGAATATGATCCTACAGACTACTAGTAAGTGGTGGACAATCACAAATCCGTCAAGCAAATCTCAAATTCTTACCAGTTCTTACCCAGCAGCAGGCGGTGATCGGCAACCGTCATAGTCAAAACTCTCAAAGCTTGGATACAGCGATTACCAGGGAGAGTCAAATGCACGACGTAGATGTATATGGAGCTAGGAAGGCTTATAATATGGTAGCAAAAAGGGTCAGCAATAATCAATTCAGAGATGCAAAGTTGAATAAACGCTCAACGACGGTACTGTGCTGGTCCTAGGCTAGACCGTGCTAGAGACGCGAGCCTAGAACACTAACAAAATCACGGTGCTGCACGTAAACAAGGGAGGAGCACGCTCTAAATTTGTTTTTTTACACTTTTTTTTGCTCCACAACAATTGTTTTTCGAAAAAGTCTACAAAAGGTCTAAAAACTGCCTAGCCAGAATTTTCTACACTTAGTTTGGAACTATTTTTCTTCTGCGGGGGTGCACGGAATCTCAGGAGTCCTATTCTGTCACGACTCGAAGTATCGCGTGATCCAGAAATCAAAAACAATGCAACAATTACTGGACTCAGACTAGGACTGGTGGCGGAGATGAATCTGGTGGAATCTCGGACTGGTGGCGGCGATGAATCTGGTGGCAATCGGACTGGTGGCGGATAAATGTTGCAGGTGGACTCGGATTGGCGTGATGGCGGTGGATATGTGTTGGCGTATATGGCAGCGACGATGAAGTTGGTGTGGTGGTGGTATATGGCAGCAGCGATGATGATGATGCGGTGGTGATATATGGCAGCGGTGACGTGACAACCTGTGAACAGAACTCGAAACTCTAAAGGTCTAGACGCTAAGACCAACAACTTGACACGACGATGCAACCGCAAATTCAACAAAGCAAATACAGAAAAGATTATGCAAAGGCTCAGATTGGTTCGGATAGGATGAACTAACCCTAATTTTTTGGCTTTTTCGTGGACTATAGGTACGAAGAACAGACTCGATCTAAACTATGAAAAACTGTAAAATCTCACCGAGCAACTAGGCAATCTGATACCACTTGATAGAGGCGAAGGTGTCCCGATGTTTCGATGAGATGGTGGCTATCGTTTCTATGGGAGTCGACCTTGACGATCCGACTACGTATGCGCGAGACGTCGCGCCTTAGGAATCGCTAAACCAACTTCCGAGGGGTTATTGACCACGACGGAGCATGAACAACCTGACCACGAGGGTCGGTTTCCTGCGAGCAAACGAAGAACAAGCAAGAAACTGAGATTGCAATCTGGATATTGCGAATATAAGATGAAATCTTTATTGATCAAGGTGGGGTTTTGTGACATCTTCGTCTGGTCATTGGACACAAACGAAGTACACGAAGTTGCAGCGATGGCCAACTTTTAATCTAAACAAAACCCAAAGTCTAAACGACGCCCTAAGGGCTGTATATATGGAGGAAGAGGGGGGAATTTCGTGGCCCTTGGAGGAGGGGTCCGAAACCAACCCTAACTCTTGTTTCCCCACACATACGGACTCTAAAAATAGCCTATACTTAAGTATTTCGAAAATACATGGGCCTGGCCCAATAATAAGGTGACGCAGCACCTAAAATAGCCTCTAGACGAAATTTATGAAGTGGCATCTTGTATATTTCGTCCAAGGCTTCATGCACTCCTTATGGTGGCTTCAAAGTCTTGAAATCATCACTTGTAACTCCGTTCTTGATTCCCTTGCGCATGCCATCATCTCCATGCTTGATCTTGCTCCAAAGTTCATCTTTCTTGTACAAGCTAGGTCCTTCATTTGTAAGCAAAACAAATGTATCCAATTTAGGCAGCATCATATTCTCATGAACATTAGAATCGTTACCAAGAAACGAAAGTACCTGATAATTCAATTGGCGTGCGCGAGCTCTAGTAATTGGTCCAGTATGTATAGCCGCAGGGGCTGTGGGTGTAACAATGGTATTGATGTCCTCATCATGGCTTCAATGACAAGGAGTCCGGCGCGTAGATTGTCTTCGGCATTGCAAGGCGGGTTCCCCCTTCCGAGCTCCTAGTTGATCTTCAGATGTAATGATTGTATACGGACTTGTATGCAGAACCGTAGAGGATATAATGTTTCATGGGTTCAACCCACCGACCATTTTTTTGGTAATATGACACCATGCCTGCCCGGCCTTTGCTTGCGAACCGTTTTAGCCGGCCCGTCACCCCACATCCCAGGACGTGGCCCTATTGGCGCATCTTATCCAAACGGAGATCGTGCCTCCCTTTTTAAGGGATTCCTGTCGACCCGAACGTGGGTAACCCAACCATCGCTTGGGTACAACTCCTTGGAAACAAGCAAGTTTTTGATGCCCGAGAGGAGACATTTGATATCTGTAGTCTTTATATAGGCGTACAGACCCGTCTTTTTCTGCCACGCTCGCCTCTTCCTCAGCCTCTGCTACCCTGAGTTTCAACACCCGGGTTTCAGGCGCCACCAGCCTGATGCGGAGCATCCTATGGACATCACCATGTCAAGAGTTCATTCGGCAAGTGACACGTGCGACATCTACTTCACATACATAAAGGTGAATCCTCTCCTTTACACGTGCTCACTTGACCCCTTCGAGGATGGTATACTACTTGACCCTCCATCGTGCATGCATAGGTACTGTCGGAGCTTCACGAATGTCGAGGAGGAGTGCAAGCGCCAAGGAACAACTACAGCATCCGTGAGGGAAGCATGGAAGATAAGGAAGAAGAAGCCTAGACAAGTTTCTGGAATGCCCGGAACTTCCGGCCCCCGGAACCTCCGGCCGTCCCGGAACTTCCGGCCTCGACGCATCAAAGCCGTCCAAGAGTGTGCCAACTCTCTGGATAGCCTGGACCTTGGCCGAACCTTCGCCTGGACCTTCCGGCCGTCCCCGGAACTTCCGGCCCTACCTGCGCAGACACTCGGGCTGAAGCCCATGTACCCTTTCGCCCCTCACTTACCCCTTTGTGGACCTAGACTATATAGACTCCTCCACCTCCTCCTTTCTAGGGTTAGCATTGGTTTAGCTCAATTGAGAGATAGAGCTACTCTCATCCATATCGGATCTCCTCCGTGCGAGAGACTGCGGCCTCTTCGGAGAAGATCCCTTTGGATTCAAGCCCCCTTTCTAAGGTAAGATCCTCCCGTGGATTCAAGACCTCCTCACGAAGAAGACCGACTACCCTTGTATCGTCTTTAGTTGTCCGTGGATCGTGTATCTTCTCTTATGTACTTGTGTATCTAGCACATGTGTGATCATTCTTGTTGGTTTGAGTGTTCTCTTGTGTTCCCCTCGTGTTTTCCCCTCGTTTCCCTCCTCGTGTTCTTCGCGTTCTTCGCGGGATCCGCTCCTTTCGTGAAAGATCGGGCGATTAGGGTTCTACCCTACATCATCTTGGTATCAGAGCCACGTTGATCACGATTTCAGAGCCTCCCCTCTTTGTTTGCTAGCCTAATTTTGTTGATTTTGTCCCTAATTTGAAACTCCCCACCAAAAACAGCCCCAAATATTTTTGATTTGTTGGTTTGACGAAGTTTTGTTGGATTTGATCCATAGATTTGCTTGGTTTCAAGTGGATCTAGCATTCCCCATCTTTTCCCCCATTTCTATCCACGAAATCTTCCCAATTTTGACCTTGGAAATCAAATTTTTCCGCCCCCGTTCTCAGATCCGGAATTTAGGTTTCGTCCCGGAATAAATTCCACGACCCCCGGAACTTCCAGACTCCCCCGGAACTTCCGTCCTAGCCCCGGAACTTCCGGGCTAAACAGAATATTTACCCCAAAAATCCCCAGACTCCCCGCACTTTTTTCGTGACCCCTAGAACTTCCGGCCTAACCCAAAACATTGCACAGAATTTCAGCATCAACCTTCTTCACCGTTTTCATCACAACTTTTCACTCCGAACTCCGATTTGAGTGTTATTTGGCTCGTTTTGAAGCTATCGACGTGCCCGAGGACCTCACCTTGGTTTCACCACCTTTTGACACAATCAAATTTTTTGAACTTTGGCATCTTTGCCTAGGGCTTCCACCACATCATCTGCTACACCACCACCGACTTCCGCAACCTAACCAATTTTGTTCCCCATCGCATATGTGGTTGCTTGAGGAGTGATTTGAGTCTCCTAAGGTGTCTAGGCTACTTAGGGACGGTTGCTTCTTCATCAACCGCCACCCCCACCATAACTTCCGCATAGGCATACCAACCATACACTTCTTCCACCCCAACTTAACCCAATTTTGTTTGTGTTGTGAGTTGTGTCTCCTAAGGTGTTTCGGCTACTTAGGGACCGTGCTTGCAACTCCGACACCGTGTATAGTCCACCACCTTACCCTCCACTTACACATTGCATCTCAAATCCCATAATTGCATTCCCACAATCCCACTGAGCTTCCGCAACCACCACCGCATCCCGCTACCACCATTTTGACATTTGAGATTTTGAGTTCATGGTTTTCCTATTTCCTAAGGTGTTTCAGCTACTTAGGGACGAGTCTCCATCATCTTGGTATCTCCATCAAGATCACTGCCACTCATCATCGCCAAGGACGGTAACCTCCATATCATCTTGGTATCGTGGTATCCCTCCATTGTATATTCCCTTGCCATTGCATTGATAACCCCTAGCCCATTTTGCGTCACTTGCCTATCGAGACTAGCCATTTGAGTATTGCCGGCAACGTTATTTGTGCACATTAGTGATCCACACCATACATTGCATACATACCATACCATATCGGTATCATCTTGGTATCATATCATCCTTCGTGCCTCAAGTTTGTTACCGCATATACACAATAGCTATCTTGGTTTGTGCATTGTGAAAAAGTGGCCATACAAAAAAGAGAATAAATCTTTTAAGCAAAGAAAAAGAGTGAACAAATGATGCGGAGCATCCCATGATCATCCCCATCGACGCACCGACACCTCCAACGACACCACTTGGACCAATGACACGAGCCCGAGCCAAAGCTATCAAAGATAAGGTGAACTCACTCCTCTCCGAACTTCCACTTTCTATGCATGAGACATGGCTACTACCTAAGTCCGAGGTGTTGTGCATGATTAGGCACCAAGAGGGCCCTCCCGAAGATGCGCATGAAGATGTACAAGTCCCCAAGACCACGGATGAGCAGAACCACCGGAAGGAGCCAAGAGCATCTCCCAGGCGCCGGACGTCCGGCCAAGGCCCTGGACATCCGGCCCCTGGAGCGTCTTCCTCTACAGCGGCCCAGCCACAGAAGGCTACAGGCCCCGGACATTCGGCCCCGGTAGCCCGGACATCCGGCCCCTTCCGAGCCCCCGGACATCCGGCCACCGGCCCAGAAATCCGCCCCCCCGAACTCAAGAGCAACAAATGCCACCGCTCCAGCCCGGACATCCGGCCCCCCTGCCCGGACCTCCGGCCTCCCCTGTCTGCGCACAGTGAAGGGCCGAGGCCCGTGTATCCCTTCTCCCCCAAGACTATATATACTGATAGAGGCGAGGGTGTCCCGATCTTTCGATGAGATGATAACTATCGATTTGGTGGGGACGAATTTGATGACCGACTACAAACGTGCACGACGTTGCGCCTTAGCAATCGCTAAACCAATCTTCTGAAGTTACTGATGATGCCGGAAGCACGGCCAGCCTGACCACGAAGGTCTATTCCTGCAAGCAATGGAAGAACGAGCAAGAATATGATAAAGCAATCTGAATATTGCAAATATATATGAAGTATTGATAATGGTGGGGATCCGTAAGCGGTCTTGGTCTGGTCGTTGGACACAAACAAAGTACACGAAGTTGCAATGGCTAACTTTTAACTAAACAAATCCCCCAGGAAAAAGCTACTAGATGGATCTACTTATATAGGAGCAAGGGGTGGCGGCCAAGGAGGTGGGAGGACGTCCCAAGGCAGCCTAAAACTAACCCTAGGTCGTACAAGGATCATGGGCCCAAGTGGAGGTGATGCAACACATTTGGACTTGTTGTTTGACTCGGATTCTGCTGCAACGTCAAATTGTTTCGTCGATATCTCAATGCTCCGGATGAGCTCAACCACGGTCCCACAAGCGAGCGAAAACGCAAGATGACGCGTGTTCCATTCGGTGAGCAACATGGAGGGTCCAACGTGCCGGGCTGCAACGCGAATGCGACAAGAGCGATGTATAGTCAAAACCGATTGACCGGTCGTCACCGGAACCACTATTCACACCAGAACCTTCATTGCTTGGCCTATGGCAGCCACTGCCCTAAAACCACACCTAATCTCCAGCCCCTTCCCCCACCTTTCGATCCCCTAGCCTGCATCAAGCGTCCCCTAGTTCGTCGGAAAGCCATGGTGCGCCGCAATATCACGTATTACAAGATGCTGATGCTGGAGCGCCACGTAGAAATCGCGGAGGCGGTCGGTGCCAGAGACCTCCGTTCCCAAGCTCGCTTTGCGGCGGGCCAATCCGCGAGTTCTCTGAAGCCAAGCTGCGAGGAGAAGGAAGCCGATCCAATGTTCATGGCGGAGGTCGCAACGAAGAAGGCCCCCGATGGGTATGAGATGATGGACGTCGACCTCGTGTCGGCGTTCAAGTCCCCCATGGTGCAGGTGGACCAGCGGTTCAACCTGGCGATACTAAAGAAGCACCGGGAGGCAGAGGCTCAACTCGACTCGGAGCACGCGCATGCCACTGCCATCGAGGCTCTCTTGTAGGCGGAACTGGATGTCGTGGATGTGAACCGGGCAGCGGAGGTTCAACTTGAGGCGGAGCGTGCGAATGCCGCTGCCATCGAGGCCCTCCTACAGGCCGAACCAGACGTCCTGGACTTGAACCAGGTGTCAGAGGCTCAACTCGACGTGGAGCGCACGGATGCCGCTCTAATCAAGGCCCTCCTGCAGGCGGAACCGGACATCCTGGACTTGAACCGGGCAGCAGAGGCTCAGACTCAACGCGGAGCGCATGGATGCTGCTGCCATAGAGGCCCTCCTGCAGGCGGAACTGGACGTCCTCGACTTGAACCGGGCGGTGCTCTCGTCCGTGCAGAGCGCCCGCATGGTCCACGTGAACAAGTAGCTGGAGGCCGAGGACAACAACGGTGCGGAAACACACGTCGGAAGCTACGGCTGGTTCGTGCTGGCAGCCAAAGACGATGAGGCCGTCTAGTTCCGTGAGTAGTGATAGTTTTTCTTTATGTTGTTGTTTTTATGGATCTTTTGCTGTGTAGTAAAAACATATATTGTTATGGAAGTCGCCTGACTTGGGTCAGTCTACCATTTCAGGCGGTTGGATGAATATCCAACATCTCCTAACCATTCTTTGTCACCTCTTCTTCTTCCCCAACAGAACACCGCATGGGTCATACGGATACTTCCCAACATGCGGTTTGATAAACATACTCTATGAACGAAAATTATGTGTCAGTAGTAGGATGGCTGAGTTTGGTTTGTTCACATGCGACAGCACGTGTCAGTGAGGGTGCATTCCCTTGGTAGGGTTTGCGGCGTGCATGAGCGATTGTCCATGTGAGGGTGCGGTGCGACCGCGGCGTGCAGCAGCGACCGTGTGAGGGTGCGGTGCGACCGCGACAGTCGTGCGCAAGTGTACCTCGTTATCATTTCGAAAACTTTAGGCAATCTTGGCAAAAATGTGTGGCAAAGTATGGCAATGCAAGGCCTAGACCCAAACAGGATAAGTACGTAGTACTACGTACTAGGAGTACTAGTGTTAAAAAAAGAAAGGCGGGGTTTTCCGTCACGGGATTAATCGATACAAATCCTCATTTCATGTGTCAATTAATGCGTATTTTTTTCTCCAAAGCCCAAAGAGCTAACCATCTCACTCCTCATCGCTTGATTAAGGCAGCGCCATGCAAACAAAACCTTCTCACTTCTGCATGCATGCAGGGGATATTAATGTCCTCGGTTACTAGTACGAGGAAAACCCCATCAATTTTGCCTCGATTAGTGTTATTGGCCTTTTGCAAATTGTAATTTTCATATACTGGCCTTGTGTACAAAAAAATGGAGTAGTAACTATATTTAACTTCCTTCCCCATTGCGGTGCCGTCGACGATATCTCAAACATTGTGGTTTGGCGAAGTACGTTCGACGGAGAACACCATTGAGGGAGACCACGGTAAGTCATTTGCAAGTGCCGCCTGCAAGCCGGGACAACCACCTTATTTGCATCTAGGAAGTCCATTGAACCAAAGGACGCGTAAATGTACTAGTACTGCTCATACATAATAGCACCGTCCGTCCAGCTTAGTGCGGTGAAATGGTTTCTCGAAGAAGACGATGGAGAAGCGGAGGCCGCGAAGAGTGAAATGATGGTTGCTTCGTCCGTGCTTTGTAATTTGACACCTCACTACTTTGTGATTTGTGATAGAAGGGACAGGGGAGTAGACTTTGCCCTCTATATTGTACATGCGTCCAAGCACGGGAGAAAGAGGAGAGACATTGCATTTTTCTATTCCTTTAATCAATCAATCAGGGAGCTTCGGTTCCATCCTTTTGGCTTTGGCAACACCGTCCACAATGGTTCCCACGATGCCAAAAGCTATTTTCACATTTGGCTACACATTGTGGATGCCCTTAACCGTACCACTTGGTTTTGCTCCTGTGTGCTATCTATACAAATCTCAATTATATTGATCTATGAAATTATAGAATCAAGATTAGTAAAAAGGAGGTGATTTTGCTACGCGGATGGCGGGGGAGGTTTCTTATTTTTAGGGGACGTTTTCCTGGTGGTTTGCTAACATGCGGTCCCATGTGTCAGTACTTTACCAAGCTGATCCACTTCCCAGGTGAGGCAGAACAACAGCAGAAGCAACACGTGGTTAACTTGAAGAAGATGAGGGAGAAGCGGATTCAGCAACGAGTGAAATGATGGTTGCTTCGTCCCTCCAACTTATTTTTTTAGCATTATTACTTCGTCCATCCAACTTAACTTCAGAAAAGGTGCAGCTTTTTGATTTGACGCCTCATTGCTCATTACTACGCCGGCGCCATGACTGGGTGCTTCACCCGGCTACTCTGCACTGTGTTCCGGTATGGCACGTGGAACCGGTAGCTTAATGCCCCACATGTTGGCGAAAGGGACTAGAAGATTTATGAAAGCGAGTGCTTCACTCTTACAACGAAGGAGTACACGACACGATGGCCCAGTGAACTGTCACTTGTACTGTATATAGTACTATAGTTTTGTTGTTTCGCACGATCCATCGATACAAACCCGATTAAACAGGAAAGGGCGGGATTTTTCCCGCGCGGTATATGATACTGGCCATACATTTCAAAGGCAATTTTAATGTATGCAAACTGAATAATTAAGTAACAATATGATATCTAGTAAAATTAAAAACACATATGATTTATTGTGTTAGAGTGTAGTAGTAGTGCTGTATTACATAGTTGTTAGATGTAACATGCGAGAATGTGTAGAGATGTAGTTTTGGAGAGCCCACAGAGAGAAAAGCGTAATACGTTCACCGAACTTCAGAATAAGCTGATTACGGTCACTATATACGTTTTGCGGTGATTATAGAGTCACTTGCTCACGGTTCAGCATCGGATTGCACTCTGTTGACCGGCCAAATAGTCTGCGTGGCACCATGTTGACTAGTTAAATTGACCACATTCCTTGTGGGTCCCACCTGTCAGTTCGCATAGGGAAAAGGTCAGATAAACACAAATTTACGCAGGCGCGACAAGACTCCACCCCGTGCGGGAATCACCTGGTTGTGTATGTGTCTGTCAGGGCCTGATGTGTGCGCATGCACGTGTAGGTTGAGCACTTGAGCGTGAGAGTGTGTGTTGGTCATGTGGTGTACTGGTGTGTGCATGCATGCGTGCATGTGTGTGTGTGTGAGTGTTGCGTGCGTACGTGGCTGCATGTGTACGTGTGAGTGTTGCGTGCATGCGTGGGTGCATGTGTTCGTGTGAGTGTTGCGTGCATGCGGTTCGTGTGCATGCGTACGTCTGTGTATAATCACCACACCAGCTCCTGTGTGTTAAAACAGACGGCTCAGCATACCAATACAAGCCCACCTTGTCTGTTGTGAACGCAGTCATGACTTCGAACCACCATCTAATATTTTTTTGTCATTTGTTTTCATTCTTACTAGCAAGATGCCCGTGCGTTGCACGTAACATCAAGATGCATTTGTATGACTAGTTTATCTTGTGAGAGAAAAGGATGAACGAGGGAAGGCCTCATTTGCAAATGTGAAGAAGTGTGTGGGTACCTTTTTGCAAAATTGTCATAGTTTCTTTCCTATCCGTCAGATATAAATCAGACGGCCTATATTGCAGGATGGCAGGCACACCATCATCACCAACTCTGTTTTTTATAAGAGTGTATTTTATCCCTACTCTTATAAAAAGCATAGTCGGCGATGATCGTGTGCCTACCATCCTGCAATATAGGCCGTCCGATCTATATCTGACGGATAGGAAGGAAACTATGGCAATTTTGCAAAAAGATACCCACACCCCTCTCCACACTTGCAAATAAGGCCTTCCCTTGTTCATCCTTTTCTCCCACAAGATAAACTACTCATACAAATGCATCTTGATGTTCCGTGCAACGCCTGGGCATCTTGATGTTCCGTGCAACGCATGGTCATCTTGCTAGTATTTTATAAGAGTGTAGATGTAGAGTAGATACAAGCCGACAGGTGGGCCCGATGGTAGTGAGATAATGTGATGCAACACTAGAGGTGCCACGTGGAGCATTGTGGGGGGGTATAGAGGGGGGTATGCAATGGAGAGAGAGATGCTTTTTGTTTCTCTTTATTTTGACTAACTTTATATATAGTATAAAAATATATAAATTCACAGTGCGGAATAAATATCATTGTGGGCACCATGCAATGCAAGCGTTCATACTCCTCCATATAACTTTGTGATGTTGTATATATGTAGAAATTCTAAAACATTTTTTGGCCACACTTTATTCAAAAGGAATGGTGTATGCGAAATAAACGTGAAGAGAGGGCTTTTTAGATCAATGGGGTACGTGAGTAACGTGTGTGAATGTGTAGTTGATGCATTTGGCAGGGCCTAGAGAGGTACGTGTGTGTATTACGTATTTGAGAGAGGCATGTATAGAGGGGCCGGCAGGGGGGCGTGGGAGAGATAGCACGAGAAATGAGAGTGGTCTAGAGAGAGAGAGATGAATATGACGTCATGACCAGAGATTCCCTTGAGTGTCTATATGCAAGGGGGAGTGGATAGAGGCACCAGGAAAATTTATTTTTTGTGTGTGGTGTCTGTGTTGGTATGTGTGGGTGTGAGAAGATAACGAGACGTGGGGGCAGAGGGTGTGTCACCGCGTGAGGTCCGGTGGGTCGAGGTGAGGCCCTTCGTTCGGTTCTGTCCTGCGCCACATTGGTCGGCCCGTGACGTATTTAGGGAGACCCATGGATGACTAGTCGTACAAGACAAAGATAGCATAATTGTGATGGACTCTATGTCCACTGACAAAGCCGGCTAGGATTTGTAACCCTAGGTTCTGGGACTAAGGTAACCCCTTTATCTCTGATATTACTATTCATCCAACCTAACTTTAAGGGGCATCCTACAGAATGCTCTACTAGAATCATACTCGTCGATTAGGAAGAGACGTGTGAGACAATGCGTGAGAGACAGGCCTAAAGATAATGTGCGTACAGGAGACACGTAGGCAGGTCTATGTATATAGAAAGGGTTGATGGGGATTGTGCGTGTGTATGCTTGCGAGAGGAAGAGTGCTTGTGATAAAGGCTAGTGAAAATAGTCGTAAATGGTTACGAGAGGGAGGGAGGGTTATATCGACAGCATGTGTGCGAGAAAGACACCTCGGGAGAGAGTGTGTGAGCATGTGTGAGAGACCACCGATGGAGAGTGAAACTACACATACAAGGCTGCTGTACACGTTGATTAAAGATATAAATTGTGTCCAAATATTAGGATGAGATCATGATATTTGCAATTCGCGTAAGGAACGGTCATTGATCCATCAGACATCTAGATTCTATCGAATTTGAGAATGTCTATGTTATTATTCGACACAATTGATCCACATAGTTAGTTTTTTGAACTCCAAACAATGTATCGCTTTAGCAATCGAATATAAACGTGAGTATAGTTCATGTTGTGTGTGTAAAGCACATTATACATACGAAAGTTACACAATAAACATTATAAATAGCTACCTATGAACTAGCATACATTTGAATTCAACTTAAGGTGGTTTTAAAAAATCGAATTCAACATGAAGTCCATTCAATTATTTGAATTTGATATCATAGCATTTGTAAATCATACCTAAATTATGGGGGCACCAATATTTGCTCTAATTTTGTACATAATAGCATATGTAGTCGTGTACAAAATAGATTCTAATTTATCTCCTCCATTCCAAAATAATCGTAGTTATAGGATTTTCAAGTGTGAAAATTTCAAAAAGAAGCGGATAATTTAATGAGGTTTTGAAACATACAAGGTCAAATTTAACGTTGTCTATTTAGGTCAGTCCTCAAAGTTCAAGATTAATCTAAACGTGAATGCTTGTGTTTCAAAATTTCGAACGAAGCACCAAAAGAGCCTCTACTCGCCCGAAACCGCGTGAGCCCAATGTTTGGTAGTACAAGGAAAATACTTTTCTAATAACTCTGACCTGTGAAATCTACCGGCCCGACGTCCAAAGGTCTAAACCAGGGTAGGTTTGTAGCTTCATCTAGACACCACGCAACCCCCTCCGAAAAACATTCAAAAACAATGGCCGCTTAAGCACACATGCGCGCGGCCGAAATCGCTCCCGCCCACTATTTGGGACACCTGGGATTACCATCCTACCCCCGACCTGCAGTAGGTCCAAAATTTAAGAGAGGGGCAAAGTTTGTACTTTCCCCAAATTTCAAACAAGCAGATACCATCTTCTGTTCAAAAAAGCCAAAAACAAGCGCGGCCCACACCGAAACATGGTTCTCCCCCCCCCCCCCCCCCCCGCCCACCCGCCCGATTCCCCATTTGTACTTCGTGGGCACAAAAACTACCTCTCCACCAGCGACGAAACCCCGGCGTCCTCCGTCCGCCACCCCATTCCACCCATCAACTGCCTCCCTCCTCCATCACGCTGGAGCCGATACCCCGACGTCGTCGTCCACCATGACCTCAACCGCAATGCCCTCCATGGCTAGTAGTTGAAGCCGAGCCCGAGCCATCCATACCCGAGCCAGTTCAACCATGCCATCCCGTGCCTCACCGCTGCCGCTCCAACTTCGCAACCCTCCACCGCACTAGAGTTGTTCCTGCTACGCCGTCCTTCGCAGCCTCGGATCTGCTACCCTTCCACCGACATACGGCCACGACAACATAGTCAACAATTTGGCCATGGGTTCGTCCAAGCCTGCACCCTCCAGAACATTGGTTTTCCCAGCAAAAAGAAGAAGATCGGCGCGACATGTGGAGGCGACCACACCGGCAACAGAAAATGGTACTCCTCTTCCCTTATTCATGCAAATCTTATGTGTCTGCTTGCACGGTATTCATTCCACAAAAGACACTAGTTGACCGCTTCTTCTTGATACTAGATGTTCCTAGTAACTCGCGATGCACAAGGTTTCTCCTCATATACTATTTCACCTTAGCTAGAGGTCCGTCACCCCCCTGAATTTCAATTCCTGGTCAGTTGATTCCCAATTAACGAAAGCATTCCCTGGCGTAATAGGTGCTAGTCTACCTATTACGCCGGGGAAGCAGCGCCTCGGTGTTTATCTTAGGGGCGTGTGGGGCCTAGAGCTACTAGCGCCCGATCTGGAGGTCGACCGGGATTAAAGGAATGGCCTAGGGGCGCTGCCAAGCACGGCGGTGGTGTGAGGTCGAAGGAAGGGCGTGGCGGCGGAGGCAGGGGTCTGGGCCGGTGGTCGCTGGCGGTTCGAGAAAGATCGTCAACAGTGACTGGCGGGAGGTAGACAAAGGCCATCTGCCCGTTCCTTATAGATTAGACGGTTCATTAAATAAATCGACTGGCCTATTTATTTTCAGTCGACTGTTATCTTGATATGACCACATGTGGTGCTATGCTAGCGGAGTACCTGCATTTCCTGTGCTCATATATTAAAAAATCATATGGAGTAGAATCTAATTTTGTTTGCCATGCAATGTTGTAGAGCTATCATATGTCTCATGTCATTTATTTTTCAGCCACCTGGTATCTGCTACTTTTACATTGCACTAGTTCTGCACACACTTCACCCATACTCTCACCATTGTGTTTTTATGCAAGGGTATTTCAGAGTCTGCCTCAAGAGAAGAAGAAAAGAAAAGAGAGAGGTTGCTCCAGCTTTCTACGCGGGTAACCACGGCACATTACAACGCTATAAAGGGTGCAATGTCAGCAGATGGAGACGGTAAACGTAGCTCTGGAGTTGATGACCTCGCTCGCAATGAACCACCATCCCAGGTGCTTGCTTTAACTTCGCGGTGTCATATGTGGTTGCATGTTCCATATGGTGTCTAGCTTGTATTCGAAAGGCCGAAGTCGGTCTTTATTAAGATAAGGAAAGATATTTTTTACATGAACCACCATCCCGTGAGCACCAGAAGAAAAATAGCTAGTCAGGGCACTGGCCGAGTCAGTGACAAGCCCAGCCAAGAGAGGCATCACCTGGAAGCCAACTAAAAAGCCGCGATGGTGGTGAAGCAGCCCGCCTCCCACCAGGCTCGCAGGTCCTAGATGATCATGCTCACCACTCCAGCCGGATGTCTAGATTGTATTGCTTCTAATTTGGTTAAATTGCATCTGCTTAGCTTACACATTATACCTTTGAATATGACATGCCTTTCTATTTTTGGTACATACTAGTACATTTGTGTATTAACCATGTTCTTACATCAAACTAATGTTCTTGTGTATCCCTCGTCAATCACTTATGATGAGGTAGTCAGGCAAGTGGATTACTCCTCATTTAAAGAATGCAGCGTCAGCCCCCCGACATCATTCTCAAGAAATAGCAAGGCTACATGAAGATAGTGAACATAGCTCTGTAGTTGATTACCGCATTTCCCCTACACTAGCATCGCAGGTGCTTGCTCTAACTTGGCAGCGTGATATGTGGTTGCATGTTGCATATGGTGTCTAGATTGTAATTCTTCCGATCTGGTTAAACTGCATGTGCTATTTTGCCTAGCTTATAAATTATACATGTTAATGTGACATGCCTTCCTGTATTTAGTACATAGTACATCGGTCTATCTAGCATGTCCTCACATAAAACTATTGTTTTTTTATCCCACATAAATCAATATGACGAGACACCTTCAGTATATGCAGTGTGATATTAGTTGCATCTTTAATATGATTTATAGCATGCGCTGCTTCTAATTTGTTGAAATGCCATTTATGATGGGACACTTTTAACTTGGCAGAGTCATATTGGTTGCATCTTTCACGTGGTGTCTAGCTTGCATTGCTTCTTATTTGGTGAAATGGTTTCTGCTTAGTTTACACAAACAGTTGTGAATATGCCATGACGTCCTTTTTTCGTATTATTCCATCCTGGAATCATGTGTTTGCCTTTCATCAAAGTAGTGATTGTCAGTATCATGCACGAATGAGTTTTGAAGAGTGAATTTTATTACTTTTTCTTGTCGGTTTTACTTGACAATTCAAAATCAATGAAGCAGAAGGAAGTTAGCAAGGCAGTGGATGAAGGTGCTCCTTCCAAATGGAGGGCCTCTACAGAATCTACTCCTCCATCCCCCCAAGATGATTTCCAAGACAACACATGCATAGACACTCAACGTAGCTATGTTGGTGATGAGCACGTCTCCCCTAGTGCACCATCACAGGTGCTCCCTCTAACCTGGCACTGTTATATGTGGTTGCATGTTATGTTTGATGTCTAGCTTGTATTGCTTCTAATTTTGTTGAATTAATCTGCTTACTTTACACATTATACTTGTGACTAAGACACGTGTTCCTGTTTCTAGAACATACAATATCTGTCTATCACACCATGTTCTTACATCAAATTACATTTGTTCTAAAGAACTAAATTTTTTTTCGTTTTTCTTGTCGGCTTGAGTTAACATGGCACAGAGAAAGAGGAAGTGAGACAGAACGACAGGGAAAGGGAAGCGGAACAATCCTGTAGATTCTGCTGGTACTGATGGTGCAATAGAAGGTCAAAGTCTAGCGGAAAATTGTACCGACAGGGTATCCCATGCTACACGAGCTGCAGAACAAGCCAAACAGAAACAAATAGCTGCCACCAAACAAGCAGAGACAACCCTAGTTGTTGCAACACCTTCCACAGTACCACCAGCTACACAATATACTCATTCGTCAACTCAGCTAGCAGCACGTTCCCAAGATCCCTTGCCACCTGACACTACTTCCGAAGAACTCTAGACACAAGATGAGTTGGCAAGATCAGATGAACTTTGTGATCTTCAACAGCAAGAAGGTAGTTGCCGGAGTCAACTTATAGTTGCATGCTTCTTTATATGTAGTCTCACAGTTTGATGTACACTAACACTTCCTATGTTTGTTGTTGGACTAGCACCTAGGCGCAAGAGGAAACAAACATCAGGGATAATGCTCGATAGGTTAACTAAATCTAGAGGAGGAAGAATGAAGATCCGTTTTGAGGCAGGTTTAAAAAGGCCACGTGATGCTACAGAGTCAGCCAAGTTAGTATCAGATGCAGCAGTTGCTGTTAGGTGTCATGTACGTATCCTCCCAACATGGATTCAGTACATGAATGACAAAGACAAAACCCAGTTCAACACCTTCCTCGACCATTTATCTGTAAGTATGGTTATTTATGGAAACTAGTAATATCGTCTTGCTCTGTCCAATACTTTCTAGGTTGCTGATAATGAGACTCCCATAATTTTCAACATATGAGGTTCAAGTTGGATAGCCAAGATGATGCAACTAGACAAGCTTGCACCCATGTTTTCAAGTCTGCTCTGCGACAGTATCGGTATAACTTGAGGAAAACACACTTTGAAGGCAAGGCTAACAGTGAACTTGCCCAAACATCTCCAGTGGAAAATATATCTGATGAAGACTGGAGAGGCCTCGTTAAACAATGGTCCAATCTGAAGTATCAGGTACATTATATATATGTGATCAGATCACATGTTGAAGTCCTATTTACTCATGTGCCACACAAATCTATCTTCTTGTAGGCGAACGGTTCAAAGAACAAGGCCAACCATACGAAAGTGAAATTCCAACAGACGACAGGATCTCGTAGCTATATCGCACACTGCGAGGCTCTCGTAATTAGTTGATGTTTCACTCTTTTCGCTGTACCATATTATCAGATCTATATTGACTTGTTCCAAATGCAGAGAAAAGCACGCAAGGACCAAAAAGTACCTGAACCAAATGCTATCGAAATCTTCAAGGACTATCACACCAGCATGAAGAAGGGCATGACTACACCAGTCAAAGCCGCTATTGTAAGTCCTTAATCCTCATGACTTTTAACTACTACTTACTCTGACTTGTGCCTTGAACTGCATGGTTTGCAGCCAATGTCTATTACTCTTTTCAATTTTATACACAATTGTCTTAGCGTATCATTGCACCTTACAAGGTTTAAAAGAGAGGAGTGATGATCCTTTGATCTTGACCTGTAATCTAGTTCTATGCTGGACTTTCCCACACAATGTTACAATTGCTTGTTTGTCTGTTCTCAGTTGTTTTGTGATATCAATGATGTCATACTATGCTTACCGTATTATAAACTTCGTCTCTTTATCCATAGCCCTCAATACAATGTGAAGAAATAGACAATACATTAGCGATGGTACATGGTCATATGTTTGGAACCTGGTTTTATTATGTACTTTCCAATAAAATACAACTATTATTTTACATGGGTTCACCAGAATAAGTTCTGTATATAGACCAAAGCTATTTTGTTTGGTTTTGCTGCCTCTTTAATATATTATGTTCTAGTACAACAAATGTAAAACCACAACTTTTCAGCGAGCTATGCAAAAAATGGTGGAGCCACCACCTTCTGAAGGTGGTGAGGCAACTATAACCTCAATGTCAGCTCTTGCTGCAGTGGGTCAGTACATATCCACTAACAGTGCCAAAAGCACGTTCCTGCGTAATACGGGCTTGGTTGTTAAGGCAATCTCGTCCAACTGCCTCATGATCAAGATATGCAAGCTCAAAACAATGTTGTATCTGCGCTCTAGACACAAGTCCATTCCCTAACAGAGACCCTTTGTGAAACAAGGAGAGACATTGTTCGATGTTGTCAAGATAAGCATGGTTTTGAAACCAGACTATCAGACATTTGCTATGTTGTTCAGGAGCCTAGGAGAACTGAAGGCGAAGGTTATGGTGCTCCACCGGACAATACAACATGAAAACGTAACAGTCAGGTCAAATGAATTGAGCTTCTAAACTTCTGGTGGTGCATTTATCTGCTAGACCGTTAACTTTTATGCAACCTTCCTTTTGAATTATAGTTGTAATTTGTTTTGGTGCGATACAAAATTTGTTCTTAACTTGCAGCCACCGGCTGAAGAAAACAGCAAGCCATTTTTGTATAGTGTAGGGTGTTCCCTATATTATCACTGGTGGCGAACTTTGATGCCCACCGGCTGTAGTTAACATGGGCCTCCTACGGGCCGTAGAAACAATGGGCCTTCTAAGGGCCGTAGAAACAATGGGCCATCTATGTGGCATAGAAACAATGGGCCTCATACGGGTTGTAGACACAATGGGCCTTCTATGGGTCATATCATCAATGGGCCTTCTACGGGTTTATGATCGGTTGGCCAAACATGGGCCAATAACAGACCGATGATGAGGACATGACTACCTTGGATACGGCCAAAAATATTGCATACATGCATATTTGTCAGGTGATTTCTAATGCAAACTATTCAATAATCTATTTATGTTATCGAGAACAAAAATACTTCACACACTTTTGTGTTTTGTCTAATTGCAGGTGTATGGGACATTTGTACAATCCACATATGAAGATAAGGGAAAAGGAGAAGTTTAGGTTGTGTTCAAAAAGTCCTTCTCACGTCACTTTTGGGCCAAGAGAAGATAGAGTCCAAGTCTCTCACGTTCTGGATTCAGATTCGGACTGCACAGACATACCTGACTCAAAACGCCAACAACTTTTTCATACGGACTCCGAATTGGGTGATTCTTTTTTTGTTGGAAACTAGATTTCGTGCTCTTTCCAACACAATTGGATTCACCTTCAAATTCGTCCGGAGCATTGAGTTACGGACGAAACAATCTGACGTTGCAGCAGAATCCGAGTCAAACTACAAGTCCAAAGGTGTTGCATCACCTCCACTTGGGCCCATCAGCCTTGTACGACCTAGGGTTAGTTTTAGGCTGCCTTGGGACGTCCTCCCACCTCCTTGGCTGCCACCCCTTGCTCCTATATAAGTAGATCCATCTAGTAGCTTTTTCCTTGGGATTTGGTTAGTTAAAAGTTAGCCATTGCAACTTCGTGTATTTCGTTTGTGTCCAACGACCAGACCAAGACCGCTTCCGGATCCCCACCATTATCAATACTTCATATATATTTGCAATATTCAGATTGCTTTATCATATTCTTGCTTGTTCTTCGATTGCTTGCAGGAATAGACCTTCGTGGTCAGGCTGACCGTGCTTCCAGCATCGTCAGTAACCTCAGGAGATTGGTTTAGCGATTGCTAAGGCGCAACGTCGTGCACGTTTGTAGTCGGATCGCCAAAGTCGTCTCCACCAAATCGATATTTATCATCTCATCGAAAGATCGGGACCCTCGCCTCTATCAAGTGGTATCAGTTTTCAGGTTGCTCGGTGAGAATTTCCAGTTTTCCTAGATTAGATTTATTTTCTTACCTATTGTCCAAGAAAAAGCCACAAAAAAGAGTTAGATCTATTCATCTTGATAGAGGCGAGGGTCCCGATCTTTCGATGAGATTATAAATATCGATTTGGTGGAGATGACTTTGACGATCCGACTACAAACGTGCATGACGTTGCGCCTTAGCAATCGCTAAACCAATCTCCTGAGGTTACTGACGATGCTGGAAGCACGGTCAGCCTGACCACGAAGGTCTATTCCTGCAAGCAATCGAAGAACGAGCAAGAATATGATAAAGCAATCTGAATATTGCAAATATATATGAAGTATTGATAATGGTGGGGATCCGGAAGCGGTCTTGGTCTGGTCGTTGGACACACACGAAATACACGAAGTTGCAATGGCTAACTTTTAACTAAACAAATCCCAAGGAAAAAGCTACTAGATGGATCTACTTATATAGGAGCAAGGGGTGGTGGCCAAGGAGGTGGGAGGACGTCCCAAGGCAGCCTAAAACTAACCCTAGGTCGTACAAGGCTCATGGGCCCAAGTGGAGGTGATGCAACACCTTTGAACTTGTAGTTTGACTCGGATTCTGCTGCAACGTCAGATTGTTTCGTCCGTAACTCAACGCTCCGGACGAATTTGAAGGTGAATCCAGTTGGGTTGGAAATAGCACGAAATCTAGTTTCCAACAGAAAAAGAATCACCCAATTCGGAGTCCGTATGAAAAATTTGTTGGCGTTTTGAGTCAGGTATGTCTGTGCAGTCCGAATCTGAATCCAGAACGTGAGAGACTTGGACTCTATCTTCTCTTGGCCCAAAAGTGACGTGAGAAGGACTTTTTGAACACAACCTAAACTTCTTTTTTTCCCTTATCTTCATATGTGGATTGTACAAATGTCCCATACACCTGCAATTAGACAAAACACAAAAGTGTGTGAAGTATTTTTGTTCTAGATAACATAAATAGATTATTGAATAGTTTGCATTAGAAATCACCTGACAAATATGCATGTATGCAATATTTTTGGTCGTATCCAAGGTAGTCATGTCCTCATCACCGCATTATGGCCGTAAATGGGCTAGAGTTGAAATCGTCTGTTCATGGGCCGACAATAACGGGTCGTCATTAATCGGTCGTATTTTGATGATGCTATGAAAACGGCCCAACGTATTAACGGGCCACAAATGGGCCGACTGTAACCACGGGCTGAATTTGGCCCACAAGCAGAAAATGACAGTAACGGGCCATAAGTAAACGAATGTGGAAATGGGCCCAAGAATAAATGGGCCCCGAGAAGGCCGAAAGATAACATGGGCTGGAAATGGCCCAATGGAATAATGAGCCGTTAATGGGTATAAAGTGATACACGGTTCATTACGGGCCAATTTCATCACGTGCCGTTAATGGGTATAAAGTGATACGCTGTTCATTACGGGCCAGTTTTACCACGGGCCGTTAATGGGCCGAGATTAATAAGGGCCTCATACGGGCCGAAAGACGTCATGGGCCATACATGGGCTAGAAGTTAAAACGGGCTGGAATTATATTGGACGGCCCAGATGACGCTACTAGGCCTTATTCGGATAGGCCGTAAACGGGCCCTGGGTTAGAGGGTTGTAAATGGGCTATATGCGAATAGGTCGTTAACAGGCTTGCCATGGGCCTGCCCGCCACCTTTTGACCAAGTCAAATGGGCCGCCTTTTCACAGGAATGGGCCTCTGTTGGGCTGTGCCACGTGTCAATGTATCATAGGAGCTTTGGGTCCAATGAGTGGATGACATCTATCCCAACGGTGAGCCGACACGTGTTTCCTCCAGCCAATGATGATTTTACACGTGGAAAATCCCCATTGGTCGGGGCTATTAACGGGTTATGGGATCCAAAACCCGACCCAATAGCTTAACGGTCTTCCGTTACGGTGGATTCCACGTGTCGGTCACCCTTGACGAAAGCACTTCTGTGACGTGTGATTTATCGTCATGGAAGTGGACACTTCCGTGATGATAATTTTGGTAATGTCATGGAACACTTCTACGACAGCACAGGTATGACTATCTTGATTCTATCATTAATTTGTCATGGATGTAAATGCATGATAGAAAACATGACCTACTGTGACAAACACATATCATCATAGAAGTGTACTTTTTTGTAGTGCAAGAGAAAGAGCAAGAGCGAGAGCAGCAGCGCAAGCAAGAGCAAGAGCAGACCTGGCAGGGGACCAAGAGCAAGAGTAGAGCAGCAACGCGAGCGATAGCTAAAGCAGCAGCATCTCCTACTGATGTGGACATCGCCGCCGAGGGAGCGATGTCATGGAGGAAGTGGCGGGTGATGCTGCCGTGGATGGAGCCGCACCATGTTGGCTCGGGACCAAGCGCCGGTAGCACCGTGAGATCGAATCAAGAAGAAAATGCGGCTATTAGTGTACAACCTCTTTGGTGGCACTGATTAGGCCTCAGCTTCATCCGAGGAAACGTTGGGGCAGCTCATTAGAGGTGGAGGACGGGGTGGCTGAACCGGAGAGACGACGAGATTGACGAGAGATCCTCATCTGGTACAGGGGATGAGGGACATCGAGGTGTTGCTGTGGACGACGTCATTGGGGAAGAGCCTCCGGCTGGGTGGCGGACGGAGGAGGGAGTGGGGCTTCACGGGATTTCGCGTCCTCGGTGTACGAATGGGTGGCTGATGGGATGGGAGTGGGGAACCATGGCTTTGGGACACGCTTGGCCGAAATGTGGGGTAAGTTACGAAAGTAACCCCACCGGTTGGAGCTAGGAGGTTCTTTCGGTTCAGGGGTATCACGGGCAATTCGCGTGTTGGGATTTCGTAGGAGGTGGGAGTTTTCGCGCATTGTAATTTTGGGATAGCAAGGCGTGGGTTGAGATGGAGGTGAAGGAAATATGCCCTAGAGGCAATAATAAAGTTGTTATTTATATTTCCTTATATCATGATAAATGTTTATTATTCATGCTAGAATTGTATTAACCGGAAACTTAGTACATGTGTGAATACATAAACAAAGAGAGTGTCCCTAGTATGCCTCGACTTAACTAGCTCATTAATCAAAGATGGTTAAGTTTCCTAGCCATGGACATGTGTTGTCATTTGATGAACGGGATCACATCATTAGAGAATGATGTGATGGACTAACCCATCTGTTAGCTTAGCACTATGATCGTTTTGTTTATTGCTATTGCTTTCTTCATCACTTATACATGTTCCTATGACTATGAGATTATGCAACTCCCGAATACCGGAGGAACACTTAGTGTGCTATCAAACATCACAACGTAACTGGGTGATTATAAAGATGCTCTAGAGGAGTCTCCAATGGTGTTTGTTGAGTTGGCATAGATCGAGATTAGGATTTGTTACTCCGATTGTCGGAGAGGTATCTCTGGGCCCTCTCGGTAAAGCACATCACTATAATCCTTGCAAGCAATGTGACTAATTAGTTAGTTAGGGGATGATGCATTATGGAACGAGTAAAGAGACTTACCAGTAACGAGATTGAACTAGGTATGAGGATACCGACGATCGTATCTCGGGCAAGTAACATACCGACGACAAAGGGAACAATGTATGTTGTTATGCGGTTTAACCGATAAAGATCTTCGAAGAATATGTAGGAGCCAATATGATCATCCAGGTTCCGCTCTTGGTTATTGACCGGAGTCATGTCTACATATTTCTCGAACCCGTAGGGTCCGCACGCTTAACGTTCGATGATGATATGTATTATGAGTTATGTGATTTCATGTACCGAAGATAGTTCGGAGTCCCGGATGTGATCATGGACATGACGAGGAGTCTCGAAATGGTCGAGACATAAAGATTGATATATTGGAAGGCTATGTTTGGACACCAGAAAGGTTTCAGAATGTTCGGGCATTTTCCGGAGTACCAGGAGGTTACCGGAACCCCTCGGGGAGTAAATGGGCCTTAATGGGCCATGGTGGGAGAGAGGAGGAGGCAGCCAAGTGGGAGGCGCGCGCCCCCAAGCCGAATCCGAATTGGGAAGGGGGCCGGCCCCCCTTTCCTTCTCTCCCTCTCCCTCTTCTTCTCCTACTCCAACTAGGGAAGGGGGGAAACCTACTCCTACTAGGAGTAGGAATCCCCCCTTGGGGCGTGCCATAGGAGGCCGGTCCTCCCCTCCTACACTCCTTTATATATGGGGGAGGGGGCACCTCATAGACTACAATAGTTGTCTTAGTCGTGTATGGTGCGCCCCTCCACAGTTTTCCACCTCGGTCATATTGTCGTAATGCTTAGGCGAAGCAATGTGTCGGTAACTTCATCATCACCATCACAACGCCATCGTGATGATGAAACTCTCCCTCGGCCTCAACTGGATCAAGAGTTCGAGGGACGTTACCAAGCTGAACGTGTGCAGATCGCGGAGGTGCCGTGCATTCGGTACTTGGATCGGTTGGATCGCATAGACGTTCGACTACATCAACCGTGTTACTAAAAGCTTCCGCTTTAGGTCTACGAGGGTATGTGGACACACTGTCCCTGCTCGTTTTTATGCTTCTTCTAGATAGATCTTTCGTGATCGTAGTAAAATTTTGAAATACTATGTTCCCCAACAGTGGCATTAGAGCCAGGTCTATGAGTAGATATTATATGCACGAGTAGAACACAAAGGAGTTGTGGGTGTGGGTATATACATACTACTTGTTGTCACTAGTTGTTTCTTGATTCTGTGGTATTGTTGGATGAAGCGGCCCAGACCGACATTACATGACCGCGTTCATGAGAATGGTTGTACCGACATGCTTTGCACATAGGTGGCTGGTGATGAAGCTATGTACCTAGGATAGGGGCATGGACCTGTCCTAAGTACCCTACCCAAGGACATCCCTAGAAGAAGTCGCCTTTCAATCGACTTGGAGGTATCCCACTCAACAGATTCAAGACACTCGACCACAAAGCAATCACTCGACCAAAGTCCAACCACTCGACTGCCAGGAGATCTAAAGTCACCCTGCATGCAAATGGTCGGTCATTAAGTAGCTTTTATGGTCATCATAGCACTTTATTAGGGGCGTTACCAGTAACCCCCAGTCTTAATGAACTTTAAACCTTGCATTACTGAGGGCTGGAGGGGCCTGGCGAACTCTATATAAGCCACCTCCCTCCTCAGTATCAAGGGTTGGCACCCCTGTTATTCATACACACATAATTCGGTCGACCGCCTCCGGGAACCGAGACGTAGGGCTGTTACTTCCTCCGAGAAGGGCCTGAACTCGTAATCCTCGTGTGCTTACAACTCCTCCATAGCTAAGATCTAACCTCTCCATACATATCCCCCTACATCACTGTCAGAGTTAGAACCACGACAGTTGGCGCCGACCGTGGGGCAGGAGTCTTAGCGCCTAGTTTGAGAAGTTGCGATTTTTTCCGATCTCCTTGATCATGGTTTCGAGCGGAGCTCTGGTGGAGGGCCGCGAGATCCATCTCGGCGCGCTCACGTTCATCGCCGACGACTCCGCTTGGCTTCAGGAGGCTCCACTCGACGTCGACGCACTCCCCGTCCGCGGGGCGACGCACTTTCACGCATGCGTCCGTGGTGTCCTCCTGCGGCAGCCGTCGACCCAGTATCGGTTAGCTCCCGTGACATCTCCCCACCCTATTTCTCGCTGGTGCAAGTGCTCCGGTCGGTCGAGGCTTCAGAGGTGGGTGAGGCATGCGGTGGCCCGCCAGTCGCCCACCCCACAAGTCGCGGCAATCGAGCCCGATGAATCCCTCTACGGCCTATTCGACCTGTCGACTGGCTCCGCAGAGACCGCATCTGAATGCGACAGCAGTGATCCAGCTGCAGAGGTTCTGGTGATCGATGGGCCACACAGTCCTCCCGGTTTCCCTTGCGCTGATGGAGGCGCGGATGGGGGCGACCCGTCGCGTCCTCACGAGTAGTATCTCCGCGAGCCTCTCACGTCGTTGCAGCGGGAGGGACTTCGCCGCCGGAACATGGATGCACTCCACACTCCTATCGTTGGAGAAACCCCCGAGGCCCGAGCCTTGGAGGACGTGCGCTTGTCTAACTTGGCCGAACGCACTCGACTGGAGAATCTCCAGCGAATACTCGACGGGCGAGCGCGTCAACGTGCTCTAGAATCCAGTCGACGTCAACTCTTTCCGCCCCCGCAGGTATATCGTACTCCAATTCAGAATTTGGCGGTTGCGGCCCGTATAGCAGAGTCGATTCAGCCCTCCCAGTCAGAGGCTGGCAGAGGCTTGTTGCAAATCAGAGCGTTGCTCCGGGCAGCGGGAGACCAGAATTCCGCTGTTTCTCAGTCGCGGAACAGGATCCGCAGTCGATCCATTGCAGTCGATATAGTCCAATCAGCTCACAGCCCAAGATCGCCTCCGAGGCGTGAGGGACGTGGAGACCGGCGTGATCAGTACAGAAGGAATGAGCAGTATGATCACCGATTTGATCGTGATGATCGACGTCGAGTGCCAACCCCTCCCCCGAGGAGTGGATCATATGTGCGTCGACAGCAGGTGGATGGACACCCTCATAGTGTTGAGCGGAGAATTCCAGTCGACCCCAGGGAACCAGGCTTTGATGCGAGATCCATTCTCGTTCAAGGTTTGGTCGACAGGAATAGAGCTCACCGAGAAGGCCACGACAGAGATGCGCCTACCAGTAGCAGAGTACATGTTTCAGGGCCGGAGTGTTTCAGTCGAGCCATCAGAGCCGCTGTAATTCCTCCCAACTTCAGGTTGGCGACTGGAGTTAGTAAGTTCACCGGTGAGTCCAAGCCTGATACTTGGCTCGAAGATTACCGAGTGGCTGTCCAGATTGGTGGTGGGAACGATGAGGTAGCCATGAAGCACCTGCCTCTCATGTTAGAAGGCTCGGTCAGAGCGTGGCTGAATCAGTTAGCACCCAGCAGCATTTACACTTGGGAGGATCTCTCCCGAGTGTTTGTCACCACATTTGAAGGAACATGCAAGCGACCTGCAGGCCTTACGGAATTGCAGTCTTGCATGCAGAAACCGAATGAAACTCTGAGGGATTACATCCAGAGGTGGATCACATTGCATCACACAGTTGAAAATGTACCAGATCATCAAGCAGTTTGTGCCTTTAAAGAAGGCGTTAAGTATAGAGAATTGAATCTGAAGTTCGGTCGAACCAGAGAGATGTCTCTGAATTGAATGATGGAGATTGCCACCAAATACGCTAATGGTGAAGATGAGGATCGACTCCGGAGTGGCAAGCATAAAGCAGTCGCCCAAGAAACCGGAGGAAATTCCAGTCGAAAACAGAAGCGGAAAGCCGAGCCAGCCGCTCCTGGGGAGGCCCTGGCCGTAACCCAGGGAAAATTTAAGGGAAAACCCAAAGGACCTTGGAACCCCAAGAAAGTTAAAGACCAAGATGGAAATGATGTTTTGGATCTACCGTGTCACATCCACACCAAGAAAGATGAAGAGGGTAAACTCATTTACCCAAAGCATACCAGTCAACAGTGTCGGCTTCTGATCCAGCAGTTTCAGGGCAAGCAGTCCAAAGATAAGGAAAAGGAGTCGGACAAAGTTGAGGACAAGGAAGATAGTGACGATGGGTACCCCCAAGTCAATTCCACCCTGATGATTTTTGCTGATGTTGAGAGAAAAAGTCGAGTGAAGGTTATTAACCGTGAGGTAAATATGGTTGCTCCGGCAACACCCAATTATTTGAAGTGGTCCCAGACTGCCATCACATTCGACCAGTCTGATCATCCTACGCACATTGCCACCCCTGGGAGGCAAGCTCTGGTGGTCGACCCAGTTGTCGAAGGCACTCGACTGACCAAAGTCCTGATGGATGGAGGCAGCGGTTTGAACATACTGTACGCAGAAACATTGAAAGGGATGGGCATTCCGATGTCCAGGCTCAGCACCAGTAACATGAGTTTCCATGGAGTCATTCCTGGGAAGAAAGCCGAGTCTCTCGGCCAAATTGCTCTTGATGTGGTTTTCGGTGATTCCAAGAATTACCGCAAGGAAAAGTTGACATTCGAAGTTGTGGATTTCCAAAGTGCTTATAACGCTATTTTGGGCAGGCCAGCTTATGCACGCTTCATGGCTCGACCATGTTATGTGTATCTCAAATTGAAGATGCCTGGTCCCAAAGGTGTGATCACTGTTACAGGCAATCGGAAGAAAGCAGAAGAGTGTTTTCAGAAAGGCTCAAAGATTGCTGACGCTCTGATGGCGGAGGTCGAGCTGCAAGAGTATCAGAAGACTGCAGATCCGAGTGAGTTGCTACAAGCTAAGAAGCCTACTTCAGAATCAGCTTTTCAGTCGTCCGGTGAAACGAAGGCAGTTCACATTCACCCGACCGATCCAAACGCTGCTCCGACTCACATCTCAACGACGGTCGACTCCAAATAGGAAGAAGCGCTCATCCAGTTCCTCCGTGAGAACTGGGACATCTTCGCATGGAAGCCTGCTGACATGCCTGGAGTTCCCAGGGGGCTGGCTGAGCACCATCTACGAGTCGACCCGAAATTTAAACCTGTGAAAGAACATCTTCAACGGTCCGCCGTCCAGAAGAGGAAGGCCATTGGCGAGGAGGTGGCTCGGCTCTTAGCAGCGGAGTTCATCCCAGAAATTTACCACTCCGAGTGGCTCGCCAATGTTGTCATGGTCCCCAAGAAGGACAAGTCACTTCACATGTGCATTGATTCCAAGCATATCAATCGGGCCTGCCCGAAAGATCATTTTCCTCTCCCCCGCATCGACCAGATAGTCGACTCGACTGCGGGAAGTGAGCGTTTGTCTTTCCTAGACACCTATTCCGGGTACCATCAGATCCGTCTGTATGGGCCCGACGAGATCAAAACAGCTTTCATCACTCCATTCGGGTGCTTCTGTTATGTCACCATGCCGTTCGGCCTCAAGAATGCCGGAGCCACATTCATGAGGATGATTCAGAAGTGTTTGCTCACTCAAATCAGTCGGAATGTGGAGGCATACATGGATGATATTGTGGTCAAGTCATGGAAGGGTTCCGACCTGCTGACTGACCTTGCTGAAACCTTTGCCAACCTCAGGAGGTATGATATCAAGCTCAATCCGTCAAAGTGCACGTTCGGAGTTCCAGGTGGGAAGTTACTCGGTTTTCTCATTTCCGAACGGGGAATCGACGCCAATCCTGAAAAAATTGGTACTATACTCCGGATGAAACGTCCTGTGCGTGTGCATGACGTCCAGAAGCTTACAGGATGCTTGGCCGCTTTAAGTCGATTCATCTCTCGCCTCGGTGAAAAGGCATTGCCTCTTTACCGACTGATGAAGAAGTCCGACAAGTTTGAGTGGACTCCAGAAGCTGATGCAGCGTTTACAGAGCTCAAAGCTCTGCTCTCCACCCAGCCGGTGCTTGCTGCCCCAATCGGCAAGGAGCCTTTGCTGATTTACATTGCAGCCACAGGACAAGTTGTCAGTACAGTACTTACGGTCGAGCAGGAAGAAGAAGGAAAGGCCTTCAAAGTTCAGCGCCCAGTATATTATGTTTCTGAAGTTTTGACTCCTTCAAAGCAAAGATATCCTCATTACCAAAAGCTTGTATATGGGATTTATATGACCACGAAGAAGGTTGGACATTACTTCTCTCATCATTCCATTACAGTCGTCAGCGACGCTCCACTATCAGAGATTTTGCACAACAGAGATGCAACTGGTCGAGTGGCCAAATGGGCGATTGAACTTCTTCCCCTAGATATCAAGTTTGAGGCAAAGAAAGCTATCAAGTCCCAAGCAATTGCAGATTTCGTCGCTGAGTGGATCGAACAGCAACTTCCGACTCAAGTTCACTCGGAGCACTGGACCATGTTCTTCGATGGATCTAAGATGCTGAATGGTTCCGGTGCTGGGGTAGTATTGGTTTCCCCCCGAGGAGATAAGCTCAGATATGTTCTCCAGATTCACTTTGATTCCTCCAATAATGAAGCAGAATATGAAGCACTTTTGTATGGGTTGCGCATGGCCATTTCACTTGGCGTCCGTCGCCTCATGGTCTATGGCGACTCAGATTTGGTGGTTAATCAGGTGATGAAACAATGGGACGTCAGAAGTCCAGCTATGACTGGTTATTACAATGTAGTGAGAAAGTTAGAGAAGAAATTCGAGGGGTTAGAGCTTCATCACATCTCCCGACTGAAAAATCAAGCGGCTGATGATTTGGCAAAGATAGGCTCCAAGAGAGAAGCCATCCCCAGCAATGTGTTTTTGGAACACATCCACTCGCCATTATTCCAAGAAGATCCTTTTACAGATGAAGCCCCGCAGCCAAAGAGTGCCACAGATCCGACTGAAGTTGAAATTCCGGCAGTGGTCGACCTAATCATGGAAGTTTTGGCAATCACCCCTGACTGGACGATACCGTACATCGCGTATATCTTGATAAAGGAACTCCCGGAGGACGAAGAAGAGGCTCGACAGATCGTCCATCGATCCAAAGCCTTTACAGTCATAAAGGGATAGTTGTATAGAGAAAGCGCGACTGGAGTCGGTCAGAAGTGTATAACACCAGAAGAAGGTCACATAATCCTTGATGATATCCACTCGGGGACCTGTGGTCATCATGCGTCCTCTCGGACCATTGTGGCTAAAGCATACCGAGCGGGATTTTACTGGCCAAGAGCGAATGAAATGGCAAAAGAGATAGTCGACAAGTGTGAAGGGTGCCAGTTCGACTCCAACATGTTGCACAAGCCTGCATCAGCCCTGAAGACCATTCCACTCGTCTGGCCCTTCGCTGTTTGGGGACTGGACATGGTTGGCCAATTGAGAACAGGCAGGAGCGGTTTCACACATGTGCTTGTGGCAGTCGACAAGTTTACCAAATGGATTGAAGCTAAGCCTATCAAGAATCTTGATGCTTGCATTACTATCAGTTTCGTCAGAGAGTTAACATTCAGATATGGAGTCCCGCATAGCGTCATCATCGACAATGGGTCAAACTTTGATTCAGACAAGTTCAGAGCTTTTTGCGCCTCTCAAGGCACACGAGTCGACTACGCATCGGTCGCCCACCCCCAGTCGAATGGACAAGCAGAAAGGGCAAATGGTCTGATTCTCAAAGGACTAAAGCCTTGGCTGATGCGTGATCTCAAGCACGCAGCAGGCGCTTGGGTCGACGAGCTTCCGTCGGTTCTGTGGGGATTGAGGACTACCCCGAATCGGTCGACTGGAAGAACTCCGTTCTTTCTGGTTTACGGAGCGGAAGCAGTCCTACCGAGTGATCTACTTCACAATGCACCCCGAGTCGAGCTTTATACCGAAGATGAAGCAGAACAAGCCCGGCAAGACGCAGTCGACCTCCTGGAAGAAGAAAGAGAAATGGCTATGATCCGATCGACCATTTATCAGCAAGACTTGCGTCGATTCCATGCCAGAAATGTGAAGAGTCGAGCCTTCCAAGAAGGAGATTTGGTCCTCCGAGTGGATCAACAGAAACCACACAAGCTCGCTCCTACTTGGGAAGGTCCCTTCATCGTCACCAGAGTCCTCCATAATGGAGTGTATCACCTTTACAATGTCGGTCGCCAGATCGATGAGCCACGAGCTTGGAATGCAGTACTGCTCCGCCCCTTTCACACTTGAATTCTCACTCGGATGAGATGTAATAAGAAAAACTTTTGTAGTCTATTTATCAAAGACAAGAGTGTTACAAATTTTCCTATAATTGTTGTTGCTTTTGTTTGCGTGTGAAATCCCCCAGTGGGTGGCTTAGCTGCGAATCCGTTTCGCCTAAGTTTGTAAAAAAAAATCCTACCAAGTGGCGAGCCAGACTCCCACTCGGAGGCTTAGCTGCAGCTCAGTGCTCGCCTAAGTGTTTAAAAATCCTACCGAGTGGTGAGCCAGACTCCCACTCGGAGGCTTAGCTGCAGCCCAGTGCTCGCCAAAGTGTTTAAAAATCCTACCGAGTGGCGAGCCAGACTCCCACTCGGAGGCTTAGCTGCAGCCCAGTGCTCGCCTAAGTGTTTAAAAATCCTACCGAGTGGAGAGCAAACCTCCCACTCGGTGGCTTAGCTGCAGCCCAGTGCTCGCCTAAGTGTTTAAAAATCCTACCGAGTGGAGAGCAAACCTCCCACTCGGAGGCTTAGCTGCAGCCCAGTGCTCGCTTAAGTGTTTAAAAATCCTACCGAGTGGTGAGCCAGACTCCCACTCGGATGCTTAGCTGCAGCCCAGTGCTCGCCTAAGTGTTTAAAAATCCTACCGAGTGGAGAGCAAACCTCCCACTCGGAGGCTTAGCTGCAGCCCAGTGCTCGCTTAAGTGTTTAAAAATCCTACCGAGTGGTGAGCCAGACTCCCACTCGGATGCTTAGCTGCAGCCCAGTGCTCGCTTAAGTGTTTAAAAATCCTACCGAGTGGTGAGCCAGACTCCCACTCGGATGCTTAGCTGCAGCCCAGTGCTCGCCTAAGTGTTTAAAAATCCTACCGAGTGGTGAGCCAAACTCCCACTCGGAGGCTTAGCTGCAGCCCAGTGCTCGCCTAAGTGTTTAAAAATCCTACCGAGTGGAGAGCAAACCTCCCACTCGGAGGCTTAGCTGTAGCCCAGTGCTCGCCTAAGTGTTTAAAAATCCTACCGAGTGGTGAGCCAGACTCCCACTCGGAGGCTTACCTGCAGCCTAGTGCTCGCCTAAGTGTTTAAAAATCCTACCGAGTGGTGAGCAAACCTCCCACTCGGAGGCTTAGCTGCAGCCCAGTGCTCGCCTAAGTATTTAAAAATCCTACCGAGTGGTGAGCAGACCTCCCACTCGGGGGGCTTAGCTGCAGTCCAGTACTCGCCTAAGTTTGAAAAAACCCTACCGAGTGGAGAGCAGACCTCCCACTCAGGGGCTTAGCTGCAGTCCAGTACTCGCCTAAGTTTCAAAAAACCCTACCGAGTGGAGAGCAGACCTCCCACTCGGGGGGCTTAGCTGCAGTCCAGTACTCGCCTAAGTTTGAAAAAATCCTACCGAGTGGAGAGTAGACCTCCCACTCGGGGGCTTAGCTACAGTCCAGTACTCGCCTAAGTTTTTAAAATCCTACCGAGTGGAGAGGAGACCTTCCACTCGGAGGCTTAGCTGCAGCCCAGTGCTCTCCTAAGTACGGAACACATCCCAATCTGCAAGGACGACGAGGTGCAAATCGACTGCTACCTTCTCCTTCGGAGTTGCACCACAAATACAAAGTTATTTCGAGTGAAGAACAAGTTCCACTCGACAGATAATTCATGAAGATATTCAATGATAAATCAAGTTCAGATAAGATCCAAAGGTTCTAGACCGCAGATCAAAGTACTCGAGCCTCCAGCTCGACAGAGTTTAGCGGTTACAAAATCCACTCGGCATTCCAAGGAAAATTTAAAGTGAAGCATAAAAGTTTTTATTCCTCATGCGGAGGACTGGAAGGGGCGACGAACTCGTCCAAGTCGACCCCGTCTGCAATGCGAGTGGTAGCAGCAATGAAAGTCTCCATGAAGTCTTGAAAGTTGTGCTTCCTGGTATTGGCAACTTGGATGGCGGCCAACTTTTCTTCTCGCGCCTCCTTGCAGTGGACGCGGACCAGAGACAGAGCGACGTCAGCGCCACATCTAGCAGAAGATTTCTTCCATTCCGCCACTCGACCTGGGACTTCATTCAGTCGAGTCATCAGGGACTCGAGGTCATTCTGAAGTGTCTTCCTAGGCCAGAGCGACGTGTCGATCCGTGACATCGCAACCTTCAACCGAGCAAGATAGTCAACAACGCCGGCAACACGAGATTCCAGTCGGAGCACGTTCATAGCAGCCTCGTCCTTCACTGGAGAATTGATGGGGTCCAAGTCTGTCTCCACTCGACTGGTCTCCTCTTCGAAGTTCTGGCAGAATTCTGTAAACACAATTCAAGGATAAGTCAGTGGCTCTACGCAGATTTGGTAACTGCAAGTCAGTCGGGCCGGAGTAATTACCCTCGAGCATGACGAACAGCTTCTTGGCGGGTCCACCGAGATAAGCCTCCAGATCATTCCTCTTCCCCGCCAGTTCACTTGCCTTGTCATTCAGAGCTATATTGCCATTCTTCAGACGGCTGGCCTCTCGATTAGCCGCGTCGAGAGCAGTTTTCAGCCTGGAGTTTTCCATTTCAAGAGTACCGACTGAAGCCAGCTTTTCTTCAGCAAGCTTCGTTTTGTTCAGGGCCTCCTTCTGCGCTTCGGCAAGGTCTTGATCCTTCTTCTTCAGAGCCTCCTCCATTTTGTCTGCGAAACAGCAAGTGAGATCAACATCGAGGACGGCCAGAAAGAAAGGACAGTCGACAAAAGCTCACCAGCCATACCTTTTGCTTCGTCCCTCGCCTTCTGCAAGTTCTCCTGAGCAAGCTTCAAGGCAAGGTTCAGCTGGATCTGTTTGTTCTCCAACTCAGTGTAGCGAGCCACAAGTTCGCAGGATTTCTGCAAAAAATCAGTCGACAGACATCCAAGATAAGTTGCTTCCGAGTAACCAAGAGACAGTGATGGCGTTTCTAAGACTACAGCCGAATCAAAAACATTCGACAGTAGTCTCGGGGACTACATCCAGTGGGTGCACTCAGTGTGCCCCCACTGGTTCGACCAAAAAAAATTGACTGCCCACAGCCGACCGTGTACAGTTCCATTCGACATGGCCTGACCAGACCGAGTGAAGAAGTTCAGCTAAAGCAACAAAATATAAAGACTACAGTCGACTGCCAGCAATCCACCGTAGTCTCGGGGACTACACCCACTGGGTGCACTTAGCGTGCCCCCACTCGTCAAAAAGATTAATAGACACACCCAGTGGGCGTACAGATATAAAGATCTTCGGAAAAGAGATTCTTCAGATAGCATATCCTAACAGAACAAGCGGTGAATCGACTGACCTGGACGTTGCTCTGAAGAGCTAAGCTCGCATCATAAGCTGCTTGGCTGGCTTCCCGAACCACCTTCACTTGCTCCATCATGATCCCCGCCTGGCGTATAGCCTCTTTAGCGGCACCCACTTGGTCCTCAGGGACGTGGTGTGTGGCAAACAGCGAAGGCGGATTTGCAGTCGACGTCGAAGGTCGGACACTCGTCAGAGGTTCAGCGAAGGTCACAGAAACCCGAGTGGTATCACCACCCTCCCGGACTGCGGCCTCAGGCGCCGGAGTAGTTTGTGGGGTCTTGCCAGCCGGCGCCCTCCTGTTCCTTCGCGCCCTCAGCGGCACTTCGTCGTCATCATCAGGGAGGTCAATGACATGAGGAGCCACAAGAAAAATCCAATCGACCGGAATTATAAGAAATCGTCAGTCGACTAAAAGCAGAGCATCAGTAATCGTACCGGGGTTGGAGGTAACAGCGTCTTCCATCTCTTGATCATCGTCCTTGGCGGAGATCTTCGAGGTGGTAGCACTGCAAATTTCGAAAGTCAGTCAGCTTATTCAATGAGTCGACCAAGAGTCCGTCACATTCGACAAAGGAAAACAAATTCTACTATTACCTAGAAATTGTGGGGACAGTCATCTTCATCTTGGGCAGAGCCTTAGGCGGCTTGGACGGCGTCGCGCGTGGGTGCTTGGGAGCTTTTTATGTTGGCGCTAGAGATGAGGTCCGAGGGCGCTTCGACGACTGCCCAACAGGGACAGTCGCCTTACCACGTTCCCGCGCAGGGTCATGTATAAGCTTGGATCGCCATTGCGAGCGGGGAGGTTCGACTTCTTCCTCCCCCTCTTCACTGGAGTCGTCGTCATCCCCCTCTCCTTCGCCGTCAGATTCCCACTCTTCTCCCTAGTCTCCACTTTCGCCTCCACTCGCCTCTCCTTCCTCGGCCTGCTCCTGTGCTCCATTGGGTGTCGAGTACATCTCAGTAGTGGCCTAGAGGACAACAAACGAGACAAAAGTCAATCGACTGATCCAAAAAGAACAAATAAAGAAAGCAAGATCACAGTCGGAAACGCAAGGTCAGACCTTGTCCACTTCGTATGTTTGGTCGAGTGGAGGAATCCTCCTGGCTCCTCGGGGGTTGTCCTTGTTCCCTATGATACTCAACATCCACCCTTCCAGCATCTTGTCAGTGACCTCCTCTGGGTGAATCCGAGTGGTGTCTTCAAGACCCGAGTACAGCCACATCGGGTGGTCACGAGCCTGAAGCAGTTGGATGCGCCTCCAAAGGAAGACTTCCAACAAGTCCATGCCAGTCACGCCCTCGCGGACAAGCTGAACCACTCGACCGACCAGCACCTTGACTTGCGCCTTTTCCTCCGGCGTCACTTTCAGAGAGGCAGGTTTTTGTGCTCGATTTAGAGAAAAAGGGGGAAGCCCAGTCGACCGTCCTGGGGTCACCTGGTCTTTACAGTAAAACCAAGTCAACTGCCACCCACGGACTGACTCGGGAAAAGTGATAGATGAAAGGAACTTTTTCCCATCATCTGGATCGCCAGACCCCCGCACAGCTGGATCACCTATGTCTGTTCGTCACTCGACTTGGCCTTCTTGACCGACTGAGAGCGGCAAGTGAAGATGTGCTTGAAGAGTCCCCAATGGGGACGGCAACCCAAGAAGTTTTCACACAAGGAAACGAAAGCAGCAAGATACACAATAGAATTGGGAGTAAAGTGATGGAGCTGCGCTCCGAAGAAGTTCAAGAAGCTCCGGAAAAAAGGATGAGGAGGCAGAGAGAATCCACGATCGATATGGGTGGCGAGGAGGACACACTCACCATCAAGAGGCTGGGGTTCGACTTCTTTCCCCGAGAGGCGTGCAGATTCGTGGGGAATGAATCCCCCCTCGACCAGATCATCGAGATCATCCTGCCGAATCACTGACAGCATCCAGTCGCCCTGGATCCAATCCTTGGGCAGAGCAGTCCTCGAGGAAGATCCGCCCCAAGCGGACTTCTTCCCCTTCCCCTGCACCGCTGCCTTCTTCGCGCGCTCCAGAGCCGACGTCTTCCCCTTCACCATCGTCGCCGGCGGAGCTCGAACAGACCTACGGCACCAAGGTGGGAGCGGAGGTGGCGGAGGATCTTGTGAAGGGAGGGGGAAAAGTGAAGGCGCACTGTTCGGGGGTCCCGAGCCGGCAGTTTATAAGAGGTTGCTTCTGAGTGGCTGACTAGTAGGCCCAAGCAATCCTGTCAAATCCCGCAACGGGCGCGCGCGCGGTACGTGGCGAAAAAGGTGGCGCGGGGATCGAGGAGCTTCCGTCCTATCCCATCCGATTACTGCGGCCGCCCCCGTCCCGCGCGCTTCCCGAAATTCAAATCCCGCAAAATCCGCGGGCCGCAGAACAACTCGTCAAACAGAAGATCCCTTTCACACCGTCACTCGGAACTTCACAAGTAAAGAAATTCACTCGACAAGAGGCCAAGAATGGATCAAGGCGACTGAAAGAAGTTGACGACATCATCCGTGACAATTGATCCAAAACAAGACGTTCATATAACATGAAGAACTAGTCGGAAAGATCCCCAACTCATTCCCCACTCAAACCTTGATCCATTCGGGGGCTAATGATGAAGCTATGTACCTAGGATAGGGGCATGGACCTGTCCTAAGTACCCTACCCAAGGACATCCCTAGAAGAAGTCACCTTTCAATCGACTTGGAGGTATCCCACTCGACAGATTCAAGACACTCGACCATGAAGCAATCACTCGACCAAAGTCCAACCACTCGACTGCCAGGAGATCTAAAGTCACCCTGCACGCAAACGGTCGGTCATTAAGTAGCTTTTATGGTCATCATAGCACTTTATTAGGGGCATTACCAGTAACCCCCAGTCTTAATGTACTTTAAACCTTGCATTACTGAGGGCTGGAGGGGCCTGGCAAACTCTATATAAGCCACCCCCCTCCTTAGTATCAAGGGTTGGCACCCCTGTTATTCATACACACATAATTCAGTCGACCGCCTCCGGGCACCAAGACGTAGGGCTGTTACTTCCTCCGAGAAGGGCCTGGACTCATAATCCTCGTGTGCTTACAACTCCTCCATAGCTAAGATCTAGCCTCTCCATACATACCCCCCTACATCACTGTCAGAGTTAGAACCACGACAGCTGGCGGGTGTCATTTTCCCCAACTTTAGTTGAATCGGATTCAATGAACAGGGTTCTTTCTGAAGATCAAAAAGCAATCACTATACCACATTGTGGTTTTGATGCGTAGGTAAGAACGGTTCTTGCTAGAAGCCCGTAGCAGCCACGTAAAACTTACAACAACAAAGTAGAGGACATCTAACTTGTTTTTGCAGGGCTTGCTGTGATATGATATGGTTAAGACATGATTATATAAATTGTGGTATGAGATGACCATGTTTTGTAACATAGTTATCGGCAACTGGCAGGAGCCATATGGTTGTAGCTTTATTGTATGAAATGCAATCACCATGTAATTGCTTTACTTTATCACTAAGCGGTAGCCATAGTCATAGAAGCAATAGTTGGCGAGACGACAATGATGCTTCGATGGATATCAAGGTGTCAATCCAGTGACGTTGGTGATCATGACGGTGCTTTGGAGATGGAGATCAAAGGCACAAGATGATGATGGCCATATCATATCACTTATTTGATTGCATGTGATTTTTATCCTTTATGCATCTTATTTTTTTTAGTACGGTGGTAGCATTATAAGATGATCCCTCACTCAATTTCAAGGTATAAGTGTTCTCCCTGAGTAAGCACCATTGCGACAGTTTGTCGTGCCGAGACAACACATGATGATCGGGTATGATAAGCTCTACGCTCACAAACAACGAGCGCAAGACAGTTTTGCACACGCGGAATACTTGGGTTAAACTTGACGAGCCTAGCATATGCAGATATTGTCAGATTTCGGGTTCCAGCAAAACCCCTGAGGTTCGAACACTGGGGTGCGCACGAAGATCTCCCCTCCCTCTAACTCACACCCTCACCGCAATCTCACGGCTCAGCGCGTCGATCTCACAGAATAAAGGGACACAAGATTTATACTGGTTCGGGCCATCGATATGGTGTAATACCCTACTCCAGTGTGGTGTGGTGGATTGCCTCTTGGGCTGAGGATGAACAGTTACAAGGGAAGAACAGCCTCCTGAGGAGAGGTTCTGTTGTGCTTGGTGAGTTTTTGTGGTGGTCTTGGTGGAATAGAGGCCCGAGTCCTCTTCCCAAATATTAGGCGGGAAGGGATCCCACAATGGCCAGTATGAAGGGGGACAACTAGTACAAGCTATCCTGACAAAATATGGTCTTCACCTGCCAAAGGCTCTGGTGGTGACGCCGTCCTGGGCTCCACGGTGACCTCCGTCCTGCCGTCCTGCAGCTCTTGGTCTTATTGCACCGATATGGAAACCTTTGCCTGCTGTCTTGGGACTCCTCGCCTGTGCCTGCCTCTTTAGCACCAAAGAGGAAACAAGGACACTGTGTGCTGGCGCCCGCCTGGTGCCCGCCTGGCCTTGGTCGTCATGGCTTGCATCACAGGAAGCTCATGAGGTGTCCCTTGCCTTGATCTCTCTGCCCCTCGCGAGCCAGCCTGGTGAGGCTGCCCCCGAGGAGGTCTTGCGTCTTCTGCCTCACAAGGCTCGGCCCCTCGCGATGGTTTTGAGTGTTTGCTGGTTAAGATGGGCCGTACGGGGCTGCTGACGGAGCCACGTCGTCGACCACAGGCAGTCAAGTCTGGGGACCCCCGTTCCCAGGACGCCGACATATATGGCCTCGGAACACTGAGACCAAAAGGTCGAGCGTGAATCAGATAGAAGATGTGATCAACATAGTGATGTTCACCATTGAAAACTACTCCATCTCACGTGATGATCGGACATGGTTTAGTTCATATGGGTCACGTGATCGCTTAGATTATTAGAGGGATGTCTATCTAAGTGGGAGTTCTTAAGTAATATGATTAATTGAACTTAAATTTATCATGAACTTAGTACTGATAGTATTTGCATATCTATGTTGTAGATCAATTACTCGCGTATAGCTTCCTCGTTTTATTTATATATGTTCCTAGAGAAAACTATGTTGAAAGATGCTAGTAGCAATGATGCGGACTAGCTCCGTGATCTAAGGATTATCCTCATTGCTGCATAGAAGAATTATGTTCCTGATGCACCGCTAGGTGACGGACCTTTTGCAGGAGCAGGTGCAGACATTATGAATGTTTGACAAGCTCGGTATGATGACTATTTGATAGTTTAGTGTGCCATACTTTACGGCTTAGAATCGGGACTTCAACGGCGTTTTGAATGTCATGGAGCATATGAGATGTTCCAGGAGTTGAAGTTAATATTTCAAGCAAATGCCTGGATTGAGAGATATGAAGTCTCCAATAAGTTCTACAGCTGCAAAATGGAGGAGAATAGTTCTGTGAGTGAGCACATACTCAGAATGTTTGGGTACCACAATCACTTAACTTAGCTAGAAGTTAATCTTCCGATTGATAGTGTCATTGACAATTTTCTTCAATCACTGCCACCAAGCTACAAAAGCTTCATGATGAACTATAATATGCAAGGGATAGATAAGACAATTCTTGAGCTCTTCACGCTGCTAAAGGCTGCGGAGGTAGAAATCAAGAAGAGCATCAAGTGTTGATGGTCAACAAGACCACCAGTTTCAAGAAGAAGGGCAAAGGGAAGAAGGGGGGCTTCAAGAAGAACAGCAAGCAAGTTGCTGCTCAAATGAAGAAGCCCAAGTCTGGACCTAAGCCAGAGACTGAGTGCTTCTACTACAAAGGGACTAGTCACTGGAAGCGGAACTGCCCCAAGTATTTGGTGGATTAGAAGGATGGCAAAGTGAAAGGTATATTTGATATACATGTTATAGATGTGCACCTTACTAATGCTCACAGTAGTGCCTGGGTATTTGATATTGGTTCTGTTGCTAATATTTTCAACTCGAAACACAGGCTACGGATTAAGTGAAGATTGGCTAAGGACGAGGTGACGATGCGTGTGGGAAATGATTCCAAAGTCGATGTGATCGTTGTCGGCACGCTACCTCTACATCTACCTTCGGGATTAGTTTTAGACCCGAATAGTTGTTATTTGGTGACAACATTAAGCATGAACATTATATCTGGATCTTGTTTGATGCGAGTTGGTTATTCATTCAAATCAGAGAATAATGGTTGTTCTATTTATATGAGTAATATCTTTTATGGTCATGCACCCTTGATGAGTGGCCTATTTTTAATAAATCTTGATAGTAGTGATACACATATTCATAATATTGAAGCCAAAAGATATAAGTTTAATAATGATAGTGCAACTTATTTGTGGCACTATCGTTTAGGTCATATTGGTGTAAAGCGCATGAAGAAACTCCATGCTGATGGGCTTTTGGAATCACTTAATTATGAATCACTTGATGCTTGCGAACCATGCCTCATAGGCAAGATGACTAAGACTTTGTTCTCCGGAACAATGGAACGAGCAACAGACTTATTGGAAATAATGCATACTGATGTATGCGGTCCAATGAGTGTTGATGCTCGTGGCAGGTATCGTTATTTTCTAACCTTCACAAATGACTTGAGAAGATATGGGTATGTCTACTTGCTGAAACATAAATCTGAAACATTTGAAAAGTTCAAAGAATTTCAGAGTGAAGTGGAAAATCCTCATAACAAGAAAATTAAGTTTCTACGATCTGATCGTGGAGGTGAATATTTGAGTTATGAGTTTGGTCTTCATTTGAAACAATGCGGAATGGTTTCACAACTCACGCCACCTGGAACACCATAGCGTAATGGTGTGTCCGAATGTCGTAACCGCACTTTATTAGATATGGTGCGATATATGATGTCTCTTACTGATTTACCGCTATCGTTCTGGGGTTACGCTTTAGAGACGGATGCATTCACGTTAAATAGGGCACCATTGAAATCTGTTGAGACGACACCATATGAACTGTGGTTTGGCAAGAAACCGAAGAAACCCAGGGGCTCGGCTGCGGCGACCAAGCGGAACTAAGCGGCCGCGAAAGCCTACCGCTTTGGCAAGGTGGTGAAGACGGCGCCGCTGGTTTATGCGTAAGTTCTGACTTCCTTCGTATTTTCTCCTTTCTTGCCGATCTCATCTGAGTCTCCTTTACTTCGTTCCTTTTGATTTGGGGTCGGTGGAGACCTCCACCACCACGCGGTGGATCGATCCGACCACCGACCTCCGGGAGGCGACGGAGCGGAACACGCGGGAGGCGCGCGAGGAGGCCGCCCACCTGGAGAAGTTGGAGGTGGACAAGGCGGAGGCTGCCGCCGTGAAGAAGCTGGCGGAAGCAGAGGCCGCCGATGCGGCGAAGAAGCGGGATGAGGAAGCTGTGCGCCATCAGTCGGTGACGTTCGTCGTCCCCCTGAATTCTGTGCCGCCACCACCGGAGTTCATGGCACAGACTGGGGAACCAGCGACGAGCACCCTATCATGGAGAGGGAGGGCGGCGACGCCGCCATTCCGGATGTAATCGTGCCCCCACCACCACCTTCTCAAGAGGCACGAGATAAGCAGCCGGCCGACCCACCGGTGCCGCCGGCCGGAAATGAGATGGTGATAGGCCTGACTCCCGGGACCCGCACACCCTTGTGCCGCCGGCCTGCGAAGGCGGCCTCGGCGCCACGCCCACTGGAGGTTGGCTCCGTGAGCTCCTCCATCCTGGACACCGAGGCAACCAGCACCGCGCCTGCTGGATGGGCGCGGGGAGGCGGGACGACCCACCTGAACAAGGCGGTCCTGGAAGTCCAAGCCAAACTCCGCGCCGAGGACGATGCTCTCAAGCATTGCAACAAGGCATTCCTGGAGTCGCAAGAGGCCATCCGGGTATACCTCTTGCTCCTTTATTTTAAATTTTTGTATTGCTTCGTGGGAGCACGCCAGCGCACCCACTGGGTGTAGTCCCCGAGTTCAGGGCCGGCTGCTGAGCAGGCAGCCCGGAAATCTAACTTGCAAGCTTCGTGTACTAATACATTTACTGCAGGACTATCATAACCTCCGCGCGGCCGCCTTCAACTCCCGAGTCCAGGAGTTGGATCAACGCACCGCCGACTTGTCGGAGAGCGGGAGTAAGTCCTCTTCTTTCTGCGGGGTGCGCTGGCGCACCCGCAGGCTGTAGTCCCCGAGATCCGGGCCGACTGCCGAGTAGTGGGGCCAGATCTTCCTGGCGCTACATCTTTCTTTGCTGATTGTTGTCTTTTCCTTCCTTTTCTGATTTTCCAGAGGCCAACGCCATCCTTCAATGGCAACTGGGCGAAGCCAACACCGCGTTGCATGCCAAAGAGGTGAACTGCAGCAAGCTGGCTGAAGAACGTGACCGGCTGGCCACGCAGCTAGCGGAGCAGGTAGGGCTTCTTCAGAAGGCCGAGAAGGAGGCGGAGGACAAGGAGGTGGGTCTTCTCGCCGAGTTCGAGATCGAACGCTCCGCCTGGACTGACAAGGAGGCGATGCTGACGGCCGACTTTGGCAAAACCGAGGATATGGTTGACGATATGCGACCTTCTTTACTTTTTTTTAAGTCGCCGGCCTCTAGCCAAGTCGGCTTCTTTCTCTTTTGTTCTGATTCTTTTCTTAGTCCTGGCAGACTTCTTTCCAGGCCACTTTGGTGCCGCCAACCAGGCTATCGAGGCCGACCACGAAGAATGAAGGGCGGAAGGCGAGCGGATCGCTGCCAATGCCCTTTACACCCTTCGCGAGCAGCTTCTCAGCATCCATGCCCGTCTTCGGCCGACTCATCGGATGCACGAGGTGGATCGAGCGCGGCTGTGTTGGGAGGCTGGATCGGGGCTGCTCGATCAGACGAACTGGGGGCACAGGAGCCATTGGATGCCGATCTGACGGCTCTAGATGGGTGGATGGTTGATGGATCTGGGGAGGTGGCTGGCTATGCATGGGTTGGTGAGGAGGGGATCTGGGAGGATCCAAAGGGAGAGTGTGGCGGCGGCGGGTGAGGGATTGGATGGATGGGACTGCCTACACTAGGGTTTGGACCTATATATAGCAATAGGATTTTTGGGTAGGGGCTAATCCGGTCTGTCTGATCTAAATCGGACGGTCGAGAGAGAAAAAAATAGGTAGGGAGCCAAATAAGAAAAACGGTGATGTAATGTAGACGTTTGGGGATGATCCGAATCCAACAATGATGACTGCCCGGGTCGGGTCCGGGAAAGTTTCGGACGCGCACGAGAGGTCTATGCACGGCACAAAGAGGGGTAGGCTGGGCCTAGGTGGACTGTGGAGAGCGGGTTGGTCTGAGAGAAGAGGGGAGAGATGCATGCCCGGCACTGTTTCCGGAGACCAAAAACGTCCGGCGAGAAGACCGGCTATACTACCGCTATAGTTATCCGTTGGGGCGTCAAACGAACTCCGGATGCGACGAAACTTGGCAGGCGGCCTACCTACAACATAAAAACGCCGCATGCCAACTTTCACCCCATTCCAAGAACATTTTTCGGCCACTTATAAAATACTATTTCGGACGTGCCACGGGCGCGTGCAAGTGTGTCTGGGCTCAGAACGGACAATGGACGGAACTGGAAGACCCGGACGGATGCAATTTTTGAAAACATAATTATGCAATGCACATGATGACATGGCAAGATGCGACACGCAAGCAAAAGACAAGGCCACAACAGCGAATAACTGGAAGACACCTCGCGCAACAGTCTCGGGCGTCACAGCACTCCACCACTACGAGAGGATCTCGTCTCGAGATCTAGGATGGCACCGGAGAGAAACGGAAGAGGAAGAGAAGAGGTAAAACTAAGTTGCTTCTTTAGCAAACGAGTGAAACCATGAACCTTCAGAGGTTTAACAAATTGAAAGAAAAAAATACAACAAAGATGAACAAAGTTGAAAACGCTCCGTTAGAAAAGAGGAACAAGGAACATTACTAGAGCCTCGTAGGTTGGAAGGCATATAAAAGGGTTGGAATGGATAAGAAGTACATGCAAGCACTCCGGTTGAAACGAGATGTACAAGGAACGATAAAGATCAATTACGATAACACTCCAGTCAGAAATGGAAGGTAAAGAATATGAGCTTGGCAAAATGAAAGCACTTGGATGAGACTCCAGTTAAAAGAGGAATGATAGCCACAACACTCTGGTTAAAACAAGATAGAGGAGGAAAAAAGGATGATATAATTTGGGCAGCACTCCGACTGAAAATGGAAGGAATTAACAAGAACTTGACAAGATGAGAGGATACTTGATGAAATCAACAACACACTGCCTCCAGAACTATTGAACGAATGGCACAAGGGGTAAGAAAAACTTCAGACAGCACTCCGGTTGAAAAGAGAGGAAAAACTTGATAGGATGAGAGAACTTGAATGAGAACACAACACTCCTGGTTGAATGGATAAGCAAAAGAAGAGCATGATCTTCACAATTCGAGATGAAGAGTGAAGAGAGCAACATCACAATGCTTCCGGAAAAACTTGGTGATGAGATAAAGCGGAAAAACTTGGGACTCCGGAAAAGAAAGATGAACAAAAGAAATCAAGAATTTTGATGAACCTCCGGAATAAGGAATTACTCATTTGGATGAGACAAGAATGAGAATTACATTATGCTTATCCTTCACCATTTTAAATTGATGACAAACAACGGATTTGACATACTACTTATTCTCGTAGAAAGGATTAAGATAGATATAGCGCGAACTTAAGAAGGTCTTCGATGAATCACCAGTAGGATTTGATAGAACGAATGAATTCATGTAATAAATGAAGGAATAAGAATCTTGCAAGAACCACCATAAGAATAAAATGAACAAAGCAAAGATAAAGAAACACCAGAAAGAATTATCAAATGAACGAAGATGCTTGAGAGATAGATACAAGTGAACGAAGAGATCATGAACTGATTAGAGGATGTTTGAGCGATGCACCGGTAAGATTTTGGAGAACGAGAGCTGAAAGCTGAGAATGAGTGATATTTGAAAAGTTGGCCTTCGGAGGAAAGAAATGGAAACAACTCATGAAATGATCCGGATGGGTGAAAAGAATTCTCACGATCGAAAACAATTATGGGAGGATGGCATAAGGCTAGCACCATGAATCTTGAAGAGAATGGAGCAAGATTAAAGAGAAACTCTTCTTCGGTCTTCAAATGTTGAGAATGATGATGAGAACCACCACTGAGAATTGTTTAGATACTCCATAATGAAAATTAGAAAGGTTGAACCAACGATGAAAAGAATTTGAAGGATCTTGGAGAAAGCATTTGACTGATGATAACTCATTCTTATGTCAAACATGGAAAAGAATTTGAGAGAAACTCCGGGAAAATAGAAGAGTCAGGTAAGATCCTGGGGAAAGAAACCTATGGGTTAGGGCCCACTCAAAAGATACACCATGGAAATAATTTGAAGATAGATTGCACTGGTTGAATTAAATGACTTGAATGAGATTGCAACCTCGAAAAAGACTTGAACGGATCGAGAATGTAAATGTGAATCTTCTGAGATATCTTCAGCACTTCGGAACAATTGAATAGCAAGCGGGGAATGATTATGAGGTGCAACGGCATGGAAAAGCATTTGAAACGAGGAAAAGGATGTGATCAACAAAGTTTGAATTGAAACCAACGGAGAAGAAAACGAGTGAAGAGTGACGAACTTGAAGCTTCGTTAGCATCTTCATGAGAATCACGGGGTATGAACTTTGAAGGAAAAGAATGAAGAAACTTCACATGAATAAACTGATACTTGATTAAGAAATCTTAGTCCCCAGAAAAAAAAAGGGGGGGGGGGGGGGGAAAAACAAAGGCAACTTGAAGATGGATGAAACAAACACCGTTGACGAAAACTGAGTTTGGATCTTACAAATGTTGAAATGATCGGATCCACTTGACGAGAAGCGCGCTAGTTGAAAAGGATTGACATGACAATCTTGATTATCATGAAGGATTAGTATTCACATAGGAATATGAGAACACCGATTAGGAAAGGTATGGAATCAACACTTGACTTCGAAGCAACTCGAATACCACAACTCAAAACAAAAACAAAGGATTGGCTTGGAAAATAAGCCGAAACAAACATATGATAGAGATTTTGTCCAAAGTTTTCGTGGTGGGGCCCAAACGGGCTCGATCGTATAGCACCATCATGTACAAGGCAGTGCACATGACATACGAAGCGTCCCCGAGTCAGCATAGCCAAGTACTCTTTAAGACACAACGAGACCACTGTAAAACCAACCATGGATAGGCGGATCACTAGACGTCGAACCCCAATTTCATATCATACATCTGTCGGAAAGATATCCTAGGAGCTACTTGAATTC